>NC_060125.1:442746568-443046568 GCF_021461395.2 Schistocerca americana | reverse complement strand
AACTTCGTTACTAGACTTTTTCAGCATAGCTTACATCTGTCTTCAAGAGTCTGTGGGTTCAGATCCTTCAGAATCACTGTGACACTTTCCCATGGATAAAAAAAACCTTGCTGCCCTTCTTTGAATACATTCAATAACTTCCGTTAGCCCTACCTGGGGCCCTATTCTGTATCGTTCATACCGAGCGGTGTAGTAGGTTACTCTCGGTAGTGATGTCATTTTTGGTTCTTTATCGAAGTCTCCTATTCAGTAAGCTTCTGAGACCTACTACCGAATGGTCCTCCCACCGATTTTACGACAATTGTACCGAGTGGTTTTGGATTTCGGTGTGGCCTTGTCGATCGGTGAGCTGTGGTTTATGTACACCTATAATTTGTTATTTTAAACATATTTAGTAGTCTTTGCTTTGGATTTAGTGATTGTGTTACTAAAGAATCACCAGAGGACATATCCGGTTGGAAAGTGAGTTCATAATAGACTATTTTCCTCTGTTACAAATATGGTTAGGTTGTTACTGTGAATGATTACATAAAAAAACGTTCTCGGTCAATATTCTTTCAAAATACATGTTTTTTAATGCAAATAAGAGTTTAAAGATCATTAAATATCAAGATATCAGCTCTGCTTATGTATATTGCATGAGTGTGAACTGACGTTACTAGTGACTTTATGTACTTTTCCTCACAAATGGTTTAGTTAGTAATTATCTAAATGTGTTTACAACATTCAAGTAACAATGGAAAGCAGTTATGTGAAGCCTGATATTGGAAACCTTCCAAACTATAATGCATTTATGACTTAACACAGCCCCTTTGTCAATGAAGTTAGCCTATGTTCCTCTACAAAATAGTATGAGAATTGAGCACTGTGCTTCTGTTGTTTGGCACGGCCAAGAGGTTAGCACGCCGGAATGCAAAGCGAAAGGACACGGGTTTGCGCATGGATGGGTGAAAAAATTTTTTTTTCATCTTCATATATGCAACATGTTCTGAGACATTGTTATTCATGTAAGTTAAGATTTTTCTGCAATATTCGTTATTACTTACACGTAAGAGCACACTTCCTCAATAATGATTTCGTGATTTGTGTGTGTTTAAAAAGCGAAATATGAAATTGCTGGAGATCAAATTATTGTGAGTGAAACAACTGACAGCGACCTTTATTTTTTTCTTGTCAGAAATAATTCATCATTTTTTCCGAATATGTAGCGATTTCCAAGTATGCAGTTACTCATGAATCTAAGAACACAACTTAAATTACTGGGAATGTAACTAGCAGCAGTCATCTCCATATTCTTGCTTGTCACAAGTATTTATCTGTAATCAAATCCTCAACAACAGTAGACAGAGAAGAAAGATCTCCGCCGTAATATTTTAGACTGTAGCACTATATAAGAAACATTTTCATTCGTAAGATGCCCGTTATGAACTTCGATGAACTGCAGGAGCTCTCAAAAACGCTTTTTTTCAATTTTGTTTTTAAGACCCAAGTCGTTGATGTATCATATAGGGAAGTGGGCTACTTAATCATTTCGATCTCTAGGAGTGAGTTATAACCACATTCTGTTTATCTTCTTATTCTTTGAAACTCTCAGAATCAATCTTTTGAGGGCCATATAAAATAGTGGCAGTGGTCACCAGGCTTGAATTACGATGGCAGTGTTCCACACACAGATTTTACAGTTTGTGTGTGGATCACCTCCATGAAGGCAAACTGAGTACTCCATTGCCGCCACATTATCCCCTACTTTAGTGTTTTCTGTAACTCATAACCATAACTTCGTCAAGAAGCTCAATCAGGCACGTGCATTAGTTTTGACTTGATTCTAGACCATTTCAGGTAAAATACACTAATCTTGAATAATGACCATCTATTTTATATGGCCCGTATTGCCGGGTGTTACACATTAGATTTAGACCTGTTCATAAGTTCAATCATGACCATTTGTGTGCTAAGTCAATAGCATGTTCATGCGTTGTAACCATAGCTAAGCAAGTGCTTAACATTTACGTCTCAAAAATTTCTAGACCTAGTCATAATAATGACAATGTTGGCTTTATATTATCCTTCCCACTTCTAATGTTTTTTTTAGGTGATTAAACTTCGCGCTTAAGCACAAAATTTTCCTCGACAGGCCATACCTTGTAAGCACATGATATCTTCCTCATATCATGACCAATGAATACTTCACAAATGTTAAGATAATCGATCTAAGTACGTTCTGCACAGGATAACATATATGCCCTTTTCCTCAGCTATACCTTTTATTTCACTGTACTAGTAAATTCAAGGTCAGGAGTTAGGTTTGCTTCTTGTCACAACAAGTAACTATCACACAGTTTATGCGTAGGCGCAAGGTATTGTGTCCGCCTAGGCGGGGCTCATGATGCTATGGTCAGTTCCAGTACAGCACTCATGGCTGCCGCATCGCGGTCGCGAAGTGGGACTGAGGCAGTTTCGGATAAGTTTTTACAGTCTGACGATAATTTATGGATTTGTAGTTTTAGCTTGACAATGTCCACGATGGACAAACGGTAGTTACTTTTACTCTGAAGAACGTGGGGTTATCCCGACTGAAACCTAGGTAAATTTTAGGTAAACGTTGTAACTGAGGCTGTTGGTTATTAAAATTAATCTGCAGAATACAGTCAAATACGCTAAATGATTCCAAGTGTGAACTCATTGATATTATTCTTTTAGGGTACCATGTTTTTGTTTTTTGTTCTGTGAACAATTTTACATTTTTGAAAATTTAAAGCAACTTGCCAATCTGTGCAACACTTTGGAATCTTATCAAGATCTGACAAAATATTTATGCAGCTTCTTTCACATAGTACTTCATTATAGATAACTGCATCACCTGCAAGAAGCTGGAGGTTGTTATTAAAATTGTCCGCAAGGTCATTAATATACAACATGAAGAGTAAGGGTCCCAACACATTTCCCTGGGTTACACCTGAAGTTACTTCTAAATCTGACGATGATTCTCCAGCCCAGATAACATGTTGGGTTCTCCCTGCCAAAAAGTCCTCAAAGCAGTCACAAATTTCACTTGACACCCTATATGATTGTGCTTTTGACAATAAGCATAGGTGTTGTACTGAGTCAAATGCTTTTTGGAAATCAAGAAATACTGCATCTACCTGACTGTGTTGATAAAAAGCTTTCAGTGTGAAAACTGCGAGTTGGATTTCCCATGATCGATGTTTCTTCGAATCCATGCTGGTTGGCACAGAGGAGGTCATTCTGTTTGAGATATCTCATTATGTTTCAGCTCAGAGCATGTTCTAAGATTCTAAAACAAATCGATGTCAAGGATTGGATGGCAGTTTTGTGGATCGCTTCTACTACCCTCCTTGTACATGGATATGATCTGTGCTTTTTTCCAAGAACATGGTACTGTAATATTAATTTCATTTCCCTTCCTCTTAACCCATGTTTACTTTTCACTTTGTCACTGTCATCTGAAATGAAGCTGGCACGTTGTTTACCAATGTATTATTTCAAACATCCCTCTCTTGTCTCCTACCATTCTGATACCAGATGGGTCCTTCTCATTGTGGGGTCTGAGTGACCTGCCCTTCCCATCTTAACTTTCCTAACCTACCACTCTTACCTCATTAAGGAAAGAACTAATAGTTCTGAAAGCTATGATCATTTTTGTCTTTTGTGTTTGTCTATAGGCAGTACTAAGAATTTCATCTTCTGAAAGGAAGTACTGTCTGCTGTTCTATCTCACAATTTTATAGTTTTCTCAAGTGACTTTTCCTTTTGGTACAGATAATAATATTTTCCATGTCTGCTGATTATCCTGACTTCTAAAAAGAGTTCATTAAATTTATCAAAACGTGTCTCTATTAGCCTCTCTCCCTCTTCAATGCTCTTGTTCAAATGGCTCTGAGCACTATGGGACTTAACATCTGAGGTCATCAGACCTCTAGAACTTGGAACTACTTAAACCTAACTAACCTAAGGACATCACACACATCCATGCCCGAGGCAGGATTCGAACCTGGGACCATAGCGGTCGCACTGTTCCACACTGAAGCGCCTAGAACCACTCGGCCACACCGGCCGGCAATGCTCTTGTTCATTTTATTAATATCCAATTATTTGGAATTTTTGTTCACACGGTGTTTCAAAAAGAGTGACCTGACTTCCAAATTCCCTACTTACTGACAAAAACAGAATGCAAACACGGAATAAATTGCAAAATACACACAAAATCTTAAAGTTTTAGGTATGCTACTGCAAATGCTCCCTGTGTCCACCATAAGCAGCATGAACAATGTCTAAATGATTATAAACTCTACACAATATATCTGCTTTTACAAAAGTTATGGCGGCTGTTATCCCGTTCTTCATTTCTGCTATATCGTGAGGTAAACAGGAGATGAACACAATTTCCTTCATACATCCCCATAAGTAAAAATCACACAAAGTCATGTCTGGCATTCTCGAAGACCAAGAATGCAGTGCAGAATCTCTGGGTCTCATGCGCCCAATCCAGTGTTGAGGCAGAATGTCATTGAGATACTGACATACGTTGTTGTGCCAGTGTGGTGGAGCTCCATCCTGTTGGAAAATGGAGTCATCAGAGTACTCCTCAAGTTGTGGAAAAAGTCAATTCTGCAGCATTTGAATATAGCTCTTTCCAGTCACTGTTTTCCTCAAAAACGAAGGGGCTGTACACTTTTTCACAAGAAATGGCATAAAAAATGTTCACTTCAGCTGAGCCTCTTTCATGCCCAATAACGTAACAAGGGTTCTAAAGTCCCCATACGCTCATGTTACATCGGGTTACTTTACTGCTAACATGAAATGTTGCTTCATCACTGAAAACTAACCACGGTAAAAATGTATCATCTTCTGTGTCCTCTACCAGAGCATTGCTGAAGTCAATCTGTTCCCATTTATCACCAAACAAATGAGCTTGCACCAATCATAGTCTGTATGGTTTATAGATAAAAACAATGCCTTAACATTCACCAGTCAGTCATATAAGGCATGAAGTATTCCCAGTTCTCTGTGTGCGTGGCAAGCAGACTTTCATGGACTCTGCTCAAAAGCCTGCAGAGTCTCTCCACTGTGTCATCAGAAGTGTGAGGTTGATCTGGGCTCTTACCTCTGCACAAGCATCCTGTCTCTTCAAATTGATACCGATGATGAATGTTTTTGGGTGCAGATGAATAAATGCCAAGATGCCAATGATAAGCACACTGGACCAAAACCATTGACTCACTCTTTCCCAACTGCCACACACAAAATGCTTTCTGTTGAGCTGACGCCATCTTACTTCTGACTGATTGCAGAGTGAGATGACGCATTGACTGACATCTAATGGTGATTTTCTGAAACTCTAGGCCACATCCATTCAAACAGCACACATTTTCTTGCCTGCATGTCCCATGTTTTGTAATTATTACTGTCCAAAATAAGGCCATTCTTTTTGAAACACCCCGTACATATAAAGTGAATTATATTTATTTGACAAAACATTCTACTACAGTTTGAGGTCTGTTTTATTTTTCTTGCTTCTTCTGCTATACAAGATTAACAGTGTTCCTTCTTTGCCTGCAGGTATAAGCTACACACTATTAAACCGAAATATTTCACTGAAAGTGAGTCTTCCACAATTATCATCACTTAATTACCATAAATTCTACAAGGTGTACAACTTTGCCTCCACCATTTCCCCCCCTACATTTGAGGCTTTAATGAAACAAATTGGTTACACATGTATCATTCAACATATTTTCAATCACTGGCCACTACTTTCTCCCATCTTTTGGGCAGTGTACGAATCCCGTGTCAAAAAAATTGTTCATCTTTTGAAGAGATCCACGAATCGATCCAGTTTGTGACTTCTTCATGAGATCAGAAGTGTTGGTCAGCCAGGCCACGCACCATTGATCTCAATAGGTGATAGAGGGAGCAATGTCTGGAGAAAACGGCAGGTGGGGTAGGACTTCCCATTTTAACGTTTCCAAGTACGTTTTGACCTCTTTTCGCAACGTGGGGCTGAGTTATGTTGCAGATGAGAAGACACATTGACTGACTTCTAATGGCGATTTTCTGAAACTCTAGGCGGCACCCATTCAAACAGTACACATTTTCTTGCCTGCATGTCCCATGTTTCGTAATTATTACACATCACTTTATTGTGCCTCTCGCTGTATTGCGGCCATTTGTCTTTTAATGCTCTGCTCAAACGCATTAATTGCATTCGATGAGCACCTGTGATTGTTTCACTTGGTTTTAACACCTCACAGTACACGAGAATGAGCTGGTCCCACCAAATGCAGAGCATGATCTTGAAGCTGTGAATATTCGGTTTGGCTGTTGACGTGGAAGCATGGCCGGGATATCCCCATGATTTTTTGCATTTATGGTTATCGTAATAAACCCATTTTTTGTCCCCGGTCACAATGCGATGCACAAATCCCTTCCGTTTCTGCCTCTGAAGCAACTGTTCACAAACACGCAAACGCTGTTCAACGTCTCTTGGTTTCAGCTCATACACGACCCAAGCTGCTCCTTCCCAAATCATGCCCATAGCCTTGAGACGCTTTGAAATGCCTTGCTGTGTCACTCCCACTAATCTTGTCAATTCTTCTCGAGTGACGCGAATCTTCACTGTGCAATGTCTCCAATTCTGCATATTATCTCTTCCACCACTATGCTGGTCTACGGCATTAAAATCACTGTTCTTGAAGCATTGAAACCACTCACAACACATTCTTTCACTATTAGTGTCCTTACCATACGTACTTGAGAGCATTCGATGAGACTCAGCCGCTGTTTTCTTCATACTGAAACAAAACAGTAACACCTCCAGCAAATGACAAGAATTAGGCTCGTAAACTGTAATTTTCAATCACGAACAACTTTATGATGCAGACAAAAATCAACTGTGTTTGAATGAGGTTATGTTGAACGAGGTCCAAGCTAACTGCCCAACGTCTGGGATCTGTTTCCTTTGACCGCTACTTACCATTGTCACCGCCTATCGGCAAAAGCAAAATTGTACACCTTCTACTGCATTTCTTGCATTAATTCCTGACAACACTTTTTACTTACCGATCATTGTGCAAAACTATTTAGGGGAGGGGGGGGGGGGGGGGGGGGAGGAAAAAAGTAGAAATGTTGTTGCTCAAGCAGATTATAAAACAAGGTGAATATCAGTATGCTGCATAAATGGGCAATGAATCAATGTGGCAGTGCAGTAATCAACAATTAGAAGCAAAAATAAATACATGATCACCTCACTTTCATAATTATATGATAACATATACTACCTTGTAATGGTCCTCTGCCTTCTTCCAGTCCTCTTCTGATAGACTGCTAGTTCCAAACGCTTGAACTGCATACTGAATAAGAGCAGGATGATTGCGTGATATTTTTGTAAGTAATGGGCTGGTACCTGTGATTGCTGTTGGCAAAAAATATAAAACTTTACAATCAAGTTTGCAGCTCAATGAAATGATTCATGTTAAGCCGATCATAGAATAGGAAGAAAATGTTGCAAGAGATAAGTATTTAGAAAATTATGATTAAACAGCTGAAAGACATTTTCCACACATCCGCCTTCCGTCTCCTACTACACCACTGTAACTAAGGTTTTGTCCCCCATCCAAACACTTCACTGTGACCACAACTCTGAGTTGTAAATAGAGCAACAGCATAGATCAACTAACCAAATGCACATTCACCATTCAATTGTGGCCAAGAGAAAATTGGATTGTCCATCTGAGTGGAAAGTACCAATAAGTGTACAGGGGTAAACTTAAATGGCTGTGAATATCTGTGCACTATTTGGACTCAGATTCTGTGCTCATCAGAACAATGAATATATCATTAACACATGTGATGCCAGTACTGGTATTCTCAGATCTGCCATTACAGTAGAGCTGGAAGTCGTCAGTACAGTAATAAATTTTTTACAGGAAAACAGTACTAAGATGTCATTGACATACGTGGGGGAACTACAGCAGACCTAAGAGTGTGTCCTATGGCAGTTCAGACAGCAAACTACTTTTTGTTCCTCAAGCAGATTTAAAACCATTTCATCTCTCTGTCTGAAAATTCTAGGAGTAACAATTCTGCAAGCAAGAAGTCAAAGTTGGCGTTTCCAAAACTTTTCTAAAGTGTAGCTTACAGATGTCGATAGTCTATTGTGTATTTCAGGCTATCACTTACCTTAGATAGTGCAGTATTCAGTCCATTAACATTTACACAAATGAGACACACTGTCATACATGATGAAAGATGATGAACGTGCCTTTGCAATCAGTCAGTTCTTTGTAGCCATCATATTCCAACCCTTTGGATACAGTGGGTGAAAGGTGTATTGTGATTGGCTGGTAATCATAAGATTGTTGTGATTATTACTCTTTGGGATAGGTGAGATTAAACTTTATTTCCATTCAATGGGATGCACCCAATTTGCATATGTTTGTTACGATTGGTATGCAACATTATTGAGCATGATTGTAGTGGGACAATCATTGTCTGTGGTTTCACAGGATTTTCTTACTACTATTTCTCTTGTTGCAAATATTCAAACATTATTTGTGGGAAAAGTGTTTATTTGAGATATACAGTCTCAGGATTATGGTGAATAAGCAGAAGCATATCCAGCACAAGGTACTGAGGGAATGCTAATACACTTCTTATTTTTGATCACAAATTGTGGACACTAACAAATATAATTTTGATCGCTGTTTCCATGCCTCTCTGTCTCCTGCTGTCCTCTGCCAGCGGAAGCCTAAGATTTTCTTCAGTGCTCTATCCCAGTGGTCAGGTGGTCTCCCTTGTGGTCTCTCTCTCTCTCTCTCTCTCTCTCTCTCTCTCTCTGAATCCATTTTAGTACAGTCTTGTCCCTCTGCTGTCATTTTTTGTGTAATACACTCCTGGAAGTGGAAAAAAGAACACATTGACACCGGTGTGTCAGACCCACCATACTTGCTCCGGACACTGCGAGAGGGCTGTACAAGCAATGATCACACGCACGGCACAGCGGACACACCAGGAACCGCGGTGTTGACCGTCGAATGGCGCTAGCTGCGCAGCATTTGTGCACCGCCGCCGTCAGTGTCAGCCAGTTTGCCGTGGCATACGGAGCTCCATCGCAGTCTTTAACACTGGTAGCATGCTGCGACAGCGTGGACGTGAACCGTATGTGCAGTTGACGGACTTTGAGCGAGGGCGTATAGTGAGCATGCTGGAGGCCGGGTGGACGTACCGGCGAATTGCTCAACACGTGGGGCGTGAGGTCTCCACAGTACATCGATGTTGTCGCCAGTGGTCGGCGGAAGGTGCACGTGCCCGTCGACCTGGGACCGGACCGCAGCGACGCACGGATGCACGCCAAGACCGTAGGATCCTACGCAGTGCCGTAGGGGACCGCACCGCCACTTCCCAGCAAATTAGGGACACTGTTGCTCCTGGGGTATCGGCGAGAACCATTCGCAACCGTCTCCATGAAGCTGGGCTACGGTCCCGCACACCGTTAGGCCGTCTTCCGCTCACGCCCCAACATCTTGCAGCCCGCCTCCAGTGGTGTCGCGACAGGCGTGAATGGAGGGACGAATGGAGACGTGTCGTCTTCAGCGATGAGAGTCGCTTCTGCCTTGGTGCCAATGATGGTCGTATGCGTGTTTGGCGCCGTGCAGGTGAGCGCCACAATCAGGACTGCATACGACCGAGGCACACAGGCCAACACCCGGCATCATGGTGTGGGGAGCGATCTCCTACACTGGCCGTACACCACTGGTGATCGTCGAGGGGACACTGAATAGTGCACGGTACATCCAAACCGTCATCGAACCCATCGTTCTACCATTCATAGACCGGCAAGGGAACTTGCTGTTCCAACAGGACAATGCACGTCCGCATGTATCCCGTGCCACCCAACGTGCTCTAGAAGGTGTAAGTCAACTACCCTGGCCAGCAAGATCTCCGGATCTGTCCCCCATTGAGCATGTTTGGGACTGGATGAAGCGTCGTCTCACGCGGTCTGCACGTTCAGCACGAACGCTGGTCCAACTGAGGCGCCAGGTGGAAATGGCATGGCAAGCCGTTCCACAGGACTACATCCAGCATCTCTACGATCGTCTCCATGGGAGAATAGCAGCCTGCATTGCTGCGAAAGGTGGATATACACTGTACTAGTGCCGACATTGTGCATACTCTGTTGCCTGTGTCTATGTGCCTGTGGTTCTGTCATTGTGATCATGTGATGTATCTGACCCCAGGAATGTGTCAATAAATTTTCCCCTTCCTGGGACAATGAATTCACGGTGTTCTTATTTCAATTTCCAGGAGTGTATATTCTGCTCATTTCTGTTTTAGAGCCTCTGCCCTTTCCACAACATCCTGAACTCCTTTATGACTCCTATTCTTCATTTCTTTCCCAATCATTCTTAGTGAGATCTAGGAACAACCTTCCCATAGTCTTTCCAAATGTCCTTTATATCCATTATATGCTCCAGATAAACACATTCATTAACACTTTATGCAATTTTTGTTCAGTATTATTTTTCTTGCAGTTACCTACTTCCTGTGGATCAAATTTGTTTTGCACAGCATTAGGCAGCTACTTCCGTCCATGTAGCACCATAACAGAGCACACCATTTTGCTTGTAAACTGTTATGAGCTTTTAACCAGAAGCAACTTATTTTGATTTTTCTGTGTGGTTTTTAGTTTAAATTCTTAAATTTCTTGTGTGCTTATAAGCACAGTCCCATTTTTAATAATTACCTAGTATATAATTCAGCCAGCTTTAGTATGTATAGGGACACTGATTGATGTGTTTGGATGTGAGCTGATTTGGTTATCCTCCACCACACCTTGAGGTGGTGTTGACTTCGGTCATGCAGCTTGACACTGTTGCCAAAGGGGGAGCGGATGTGGGGATCAAAGGGACGTCCAGCAAATCACATGATGGGGGAGAAGATAGTGGGCACAGACTGAGTAGAGAACAGGTGGTTGGAGGGAGGAGAGAGAAAAACGTCACACCGGCCCTTGAGCAGTCAGTTCAACAGCATACCTGATAATGGCAACATGAATGCTCGCTGTAATACTGTGCTATTTAGACACTGAAATCAGCATTCACCTGTGAACTATTCTGTTACGAATTACGGTGGTAGAAGCTGTAGAATCGCATCTCATGCCTCTACAAGGAGAAGTTGTCTCTCAGTGTGGCAACTCCCTTCATTTGTCTCCACAGACCGCTGCAGACGACGTGCTGCACTCACCATACATCGGTGGCCAGCAAAGCTCCCGTCAGCAAGTGTACCATCATCTTACTCCAGTGCATCCATGCTGGTAACTTCCACTGTGTGTAGACTTTGAACCCCATGCCTTCAGGAAGGCGCATGCACTCTTAACCACCATGAGACCTAGTCTTTGCTCCTGCTTCAGTAAACAGCTCCTGATTGCATTCTTGGCAGCTCAAATTGCACAACGTAATGCGGCTTGGGAGCTTCGCTAACACACTTCACCACAGATTTTTTTTATCAGTGAAATTTCGTATTTGGAACCAGTTTACCATAGATTCTCACAGACATTCAGTCCCATCTTCCTTACCCCAGTTTTGAACTACACTTTCTCAGTAGGCTTCACAGTTCTGCAGTACAGTCTAATGCCCCTTTATCTGCACTGGGTTAATAAGTGAGTTCAGTGAGCACTTGTTCAATTTAATTACAAGCAAGTACCAGAAGTAACAAATGACTCTTTTACCCATTTCACGTCTGGCCATTTGTCCACACCTTTACTGCACACCTTTACTGCCTAACTGTGCCCAGAGAGAAATCCCTTTCTGACTGTGCTGGCTCCCTTCACTGTCAGACGAGTCAATTTCACTTGATAACTTGAATATCTCCTCTTTTCATTATCCGTCGTTTATACCCTACTGTTGGACGCAAGGAACGGATGCTACCCGAAAAATCTCCTGTCTGTGCTAACATAATAGGTTTCCTGTACAGTGATTTCTTTAATGTTCCTTAGCGTTTGATTTTGGAACATGAACACTTCTCCAATGATATCTTCTTGATGGTTTTAATCAGCATCTATTGATGTACATTGCCTTAGAGAGAGACTTAAAGTGTGAGGCACTGTCTCATCAAACACTGTAATCTGTAGCTAAAATCTACCCGTTTCTGAACTACAGGTTACGAGCCAAGATTCTTATTTAATTCCGCAAATTAAATTTATTTTCTCCTAACCTTCCAGTTGTGTGGTGGAAACTAGTTCTTTAGAATAAAGCTGAGATTACTTTCATCAAAAGCAACTGTAAGTTTCACCTCTATGCCCATGAGATCACACAAAATGGCTTATGTGTTACTCTCAGTGTATTGTATTATTATATGTTATTTGTTTAAATTTTTGTTCACTTAAAAGTGTGCTTACACTGGTAGGTTGCACATCTGATTTCCATAGTGCTAGTCACTAATAATAGTAGTAATAATAATAATTAATTATAATACTAATAATAATGACAACAATTGTGAAGAAAATGAAGTTATTCCTTCAGCAGCATGGAAAGACTTGACAAGCTGCACCACAGAGAAGCTGTTTGCTGAGTGCCTCTGCATTCCTTATGAGATGGTGTGAAGAACATGTGGCATCAAACTTTGCCATGTAATGCATTACAGAGTCAGTAGCAGCCTGAAGAATCAAGAAATTTGCCAGCCCATCCCTGGTAGGGGAAAGAGTACATTTCATGCACTGGTGCCTCGACTCGACTAACAAAAAACTATTGAAATTACATCTATGACTGGCCAACCAGTTAAATTTCTTGATGTGAGAATGGACTGATGCTGTCACATGGTGCATGGGTTCCACACAAAGGCAGGCCATCGGACAGCAAACAGCAAAATTCAAGAGTATATCAAAGATGCTGCCTGCAAGACTATCTTCAGGCCCTCAGTCAAGCAGTTGTATGAGGATGTAGTTTCAGTTTTTAGAAAGGACTACATTTTGCAGCCACTCCTAAATCTGCACATATCACAGACATCATCAGAGCCATGAAACCACGAAACAGGCAGCTGCACGACTACCACCTGAAGCAGTCGTAGAATACATTGTGAAACCTGTCGTGTTTTCATATGAACAAAACCTATGAAACCAAACATCTCCAGCAGAGAGAGGGCAGCCATACAAAAACTAAGAGGAGATATAGACTTTGTTGTCTTATTAGCTGATAAAGGCAATGCACCTGTGGTCCTGTCTCACCAGGATTAGACTGAGAAGATGCATGGCACGCTAGAAGACTGTGCATAATGGAAGATCCACACTGGTCCCACGAAGAGGGTGGAGAGGAAGACTATGTGCTTCTCAAAGAATCCAGCTCGCCAGACAAAGTTGTTAAGAATCTATGACAGAGAGCACCAGTTCCCCAAACCTACATGGACTTCCAAAAGTTCACAAAGATGGGGTGCCTTTACACCCAATTGTTGCCAACATTGGTGACCCAACGTACTCACCTGCTAAGTACCTCCACGATTTGCTTAGCCCTAATGTCGGAAGGTGATTATAAGTATAACCCTCTGAATTTTTTTGGACACCTTAATAACTTTAAGCTTAAGGATAGCGATATCCTTGTGAGCTTCAATGTTACCTCTCTTTTCACTAGCGTGCCTTTATAAGAATCCTTAGAACTTATTTGCCAGAAATTTGACAGAGATGAGAAACCTTTACAGGCATGTTTTGACAACTACACACTTTTACTTCAATGATGGTTACTATGAGCTGACGGAAAGAATAGCTGTGGGGATTCAACTTTCAACTGTTGTCGCCGATGTGTATACGGACATTTTGAGAAGGAAGCTTTCTAATGAGCCCAATGGAAACCTACCTGTTTTTTTCCAGTACATAGGCAACACCTTCGTTGTCTGGCCACATGGAAGAGACAAGCTGAATAATTTCATGCAACAGAACATCAGTTTTACCATGGGAGTCAATGTGGATCAATTGATTCCCTTTCCTGGTAAAAAGGGCAGACAGCACATTGGGCCACGGCCTGTACAGGATGAAGGTGCACACTGACATATACCTACAAGCTGACAGCTGGCAACATCTGACATAGAGGAATGGGGTGCTAAAAACATTGGTACACAGTGCTTGCACCCTCTCAGACAATGTAAGTCTCAAATAAGAACTTCAACATTTGAAGACAGTGTTCTGCAGTGACAGCTTCTTCGGGTGACAAATTTGGAGAGCCCTCAGTCCTGCACCCATTGTACAACCAGAAGAAGCAGGAGAACTTCAGGAGGATGTGGCTAATGTGTTTATTCCATTTTGTGGTGCATTATCTGGGAAGATAGGATGAATGGTCTGGAAATATCAATTGAAGGCAGTCTTTCACCAACCAATTAAAACACAGGCATTTGCTTGGTAGTGTCCAAGATGACCTTGGACCACGGAAATCTGGCATCTACCAGATACAAAGCCAATGTGCAAGACATATATAGGTCAGATAGTGCATACTGTCTAAGACCTTTGCTGAGAACATTGATGGCACATTAGATTGCAACAGTTTAACAAGTTGGCAGTCATGGAATATTGCCTTTCAGAATTACATAGAATTGATTATGGGTTAACTACAAATGTCTAACATGTGGGACTGTGTAATTAAAGAATCTAAACGAACTCGAGTAAGGGAACCACTGACCAATCATGATATTGGCTACACCCTTAGCACAACACTTAGTCTGATTAAAAGAGAAAGAGATATCACACACTGAACTCACTTTGGGGGCAGACTGAGCAAGAGCAGAGATGCTGCAAGCAGGCATCTCTGGGTGCAAAATGAGTACAGAGCAATGAGTCAACGAGAGGAGTGGAAGAAGGTGCTGGGTATGGACCACGGAGTGAGTGGGTTATTGGAGGGAAGGACGGGGGAAGAGGTGAAAGCATTGCACCGGTCCCTAAGCACTCAGTTCATCAGCTTACCTGATGCCAATGTCTTTGCTTACCGAAATATCATGCCCATTGGACACTGATATCTGGCTATTTAACTATGAACTACACTCCTGGAAATGGAAAAAAGAACACATTGACACCGGTGTGTCAGACCCACCATACTTGCTCCGGACACTGCGAGAGGGCTGTACAAGCAATGATCACACGCACGGCACAGCGGACCCACCAGGAACCGCGCTGTTGGCCGTCGAATGGCGCTAGCTGCGCAGCATTTGTGCACCGCCGCCGTCAGTGTCAGCCAGTTTGCCGTGGCATACGGAGCTCCATCGCAGTCTTTAACACTGGTAGCATGCCGCGACAGCGTGGGCGTGAACCGTATGTGCAGTTGACGGACTTTGAGCGAGGGCGTATAGTGGGCATGCGGGAGGTCGGGTGGACGTACCGCCGAATTGCTCAACACATGGGGCGTGAGGTCTCCACAGTACATCGATGTTGTCGCCAGTGGTCGGCGGAAGGTGCACGTGCCCGTCGACCTGGGACCGGACCGCAGCGACGCACGGATGCACGCCAAGACCGTAGGATCCTACGCAGTGCCGTAGGGGACCGCACCGCCACTTCCCAGCAAATTAGGGACACTGTTGCTCCTGGGGTATCGGCGAGGACCATTCGCAACCGTCTCCATGAAGCTGGGCTGCGGTCCCGCACACCGTTAGGCCGTCTTCCGCTCACGCCCCAACATCGTGCAGCCCGCCTCCAGTGGTGTCGCGACAGGCGTGAATGGAGGGACGAATGGAGACGTGTCGTCTTCAGCGATGAGAGTCGCTTCTGCCTTGGTGCCAATGATGGTCGTATGCGTGTTTGGCGCCGTGCAGGTGAGCGCCACAATCAGGACTGCATACGACCGAGGCACACACGGCCAACACCCGGCATCATGGTGTGGGGAGCGATCTCCTACACTGGCCGTACACCACTGGTGATCGTCGAGGGGACACTGAATAGTGCACGGTACATCCAAACCGTCATCGAACCCATCGTTCTACCATTCCTAGACCGGCAAGGGAACTTACTGTTCCAACAGGACAATGCACGTCCGCATGTATCCCGTGCCACCCAACGTGCTCTAGAAGGTGTAAGTCAACTACCCTGGCCAGCAAGATCTCCGGATCTGTCCCCCATTGAGCATGTTTGGGACTGGATGAAGCGTCGTCTCACGCGGTCTGCACGTCCAGCATGAACGCCGGTCCAACTGAGGCGCCAGGTGGAAATGGCATGGCAAGCCGTTCCACAGGACTACATCCAGCATCCCTACGATCGTCTCCATGGGAGAATAGCAGCCTGCATTGCTGCGAAAGGTGGATATACACTGTACTAGTGCCGACATTGTGCATGCTCTGTTGCCTGTGTCTATGTGCCTGTGGTTCTGTCAGTGTGATCATGTGATGTATCTGACCCCAGGAATGTGTCAATAAAGTTTCCCCTTCCTGGGACAATGAATTCATGGTGTTCTTATTTCAATTTCCAGGAGTGTATTTTGTCATGAATTGTACCGAGAGACTATGAAGAATCACAAATACCATTTTATCACTAACATATCATTTTGTATTGTATTCAACTGGGGTCCAAACACATCTGCACTTCTTACTCAAATGTAATGACAATGAGAAGTGATATGGTGAGAGCATGCACAAGATACGCATATTACAGCAACTGATTGTTGCATTGAAATCATGCCTTCCAGCATTTTCTCTGATTGGCAGATGTTGTGTTTATTAGCAAGGGTCAGTATCATGTCTTATAAATATACTGGCGGTTAGTTTCATTTTGCCCTCCCTGTATATACTAGCAGTACAAAGGCACTCATCACAAGCTGTCCAGACACTTGCTCTGCTGCATGGCAAAGTTCTCTTCATAGTTAACAAAAGTTCGCTCAGCACTGCGATTTAATTATTTGTGATTTTTCTAAGTGGTATATTAAATCACTAGTTTACGGTAACAAAGATCAAACTATGACTTGGCTTTAGCAGAAGAAGCAGGATAAAACAAATCAATGTATAAGAGTGTGAATTTCACAGATGTAGTGAGAGTTTCTAGATGTATTACAGTGCATACCAGATATTGTTTTCCACGTTTGAGCATAGTAAATGACAAACATTAAATGATGACAGGTTTCTTTTCTATTTAAATTAAAATGATTGAAATGCTATGAAGTACAGCACATTTTCTAAAACATCCTTTACTTACAAAAATAAGCTCAAGCTGACATATTTCTTATATGATAAAAGCATCAGCACATTTATTTGCAAATTGCAAAATATAAAAACACACTACTCAATTTTCTGTTTCAGCTTGACAACTACAACTCAGGATTTGATGTGTTAATCCAAGTTACTTTTTTCTTTCACAAATTTCTCTGATTGTATTACATTTCTTGCAATACTATTTTATCCCCCTCCCCTTTCTGTTTCCCAACTTCTCGCACTTACCTAGTCTCTCTCCTCCATGTAAGTCAAGTCCGTGTCTCTAAATGCCTACAGCTGTTTCTGGAAATACGTACTTTTTGACATTACTTTTACAGCACTATCTAAATTAGTATTAACTACTGAAGCCACAAAAATAATATTTTTCTGTTGCTGCTCGTATAGTTTTCAAATAACTTCACCTGGAGTTCTGTGCGATAAAACAAAAATGAACTTCATCGGAAATGTTTCCAGAATACCTTGAGTAACAGGAGGAGCAATTTCCACTTTTTCAGTTTCTGGGGCCCAGCGACTACGTCTCTTCCTTTTACGACGACTACTATCACTTTCATCTCCAGACTTTCTTCCTGTTATAAAATAACAAAGTAAAAGTCATTGTTTTTGTCTCTGTAGTAATTAAAGCTATTGGTATTCCGTAAAATTAGAAGTGCCACCATTGCTGTTTATAAAGGTAGAAAAACTTCAATATTTTTTAAACTGGTAAAAAGAAACCCAACAGCAAATCAATTAACAGTCAATTAAAATAATTACTTCAGTTTTTCATCCTAGCTTGAAGTTTCTAGCAAGCTGTGTACAACATCTAAATTTTTGGAAACTGAAGAACATAATACAGAGTGTCCATAAATTATCTTCACAAATTAAGACTTTAATAACTTTAAAACTAGGCTAGATATTAACAAATGGTTTTCAACATGTGAAAAAAATAACTCAAAGAGTTTTTTTACCTTTCAGTCAACGCAATTTTAATGCAAAATTGAATTTGAAAACCTGATAAAATGTGGATGGCACAGGAGGAAGCTCAGAGTGTGGCCTGGTTCATACAGACAATACCTGATACTCAAATGCAATGAACACGGTATGGAAGGCAACCACTGTCTTGACCAACTACTCAGACTGGGTGTACGTCATTTATGGAAACAGGTACTGTTCTCCATAAAAGGGGGGTGGGCCACCCATCTGTTTCAGATGCTAACTTGGGCAAGGTACAGCAGGCATGTATGAGGAGACCACGGACCCCTGACCTCACACCACTGGACTTCTTCCTGTGAGGTTTCCTAAAGGACCTGATGAGTCAAACGAAGTTAGAAACCTACAGGACTTTAAAGCACGCACGCACTGGTAATGCATTTGAACATGTCACCGTGGAGTTTCTGAATCATATGTGGAGGGAAATTTAATTCCAACTGGACTTATCTGTGCCACTAAGGACGCGCACATTGATGCGTATAAATGAGGAAACAAAACTTTTGAGTTATCACATACTGAACACCATTTGTTAATATCCAATATATTTTAAAGGTATTAAAGTTGTAAGTTATAAAGATAATTTATGTACACCCTGTATTTTGGATACTGGTTCTGCATTATGCAAATACTGTTCTGTTTATGTTCATCCAAATCTTTTCTTTTAACACTGTAGCATTATCACTGAATTTTCATTATTTATTCTCACATTATCAACTTCTTTTCCATTTGCATATTTTTGCATTAACTCTAGTAATTTTTTGAATCACTGTATGATGTTTGAGTTTAGTACGAGATTAAGAGTTTTCCCTACTTGTATCTTCAGTTTTCCACATTGTTGCTATACACACGAAAATTATGAATCGGGAAAATACCAGGTGGTTTTAATCGCAGTGCAGCTACTCAGGGAGGTCCAGTGTGGGCTGCAATTATCATATGGCAGTGAAACTTTGTAGACATGCTAGTACATTAATGCAGAACCAATTTACACGGGAAGGGGGAATTAGTTCCAATTGTGGACATCAGCTGCAAATCTGGTTCTATAAATTGTTTGTATGATGGTATGACATTCATGCTTTCATTTGACAAGTCATAATGCAAGTGGATAGTACAGCTATAGAAAAGAGAAACAACGCGCTGTTAGTGAAACTGTTTTATGGGAACTGCACCAATTACAGTACCGCACTTAGAGGCTGTCGCCAACTGAGAGGTCTGAGGAGAGACCCAACATCATTTAATGGTTTAAAGAAGATCATACTGAAATTTGATAACAGGGGTGAGCTTGGTGTGGCATCTGGTAGAGGAAGGAGTCCTATCCCAGTGAAAGTTATTGAAGAGGTATAATGTTGATTTTATTATTAATGACTGCTTACACAATTTGTTCAATATGAGCACCAGAGACATCGATGAGGTGCTACATCTTTAAAACAACATGATCAACAGCTGCTCGGAGCAGTTTTGGTGGAATCCAAGCAACGTGTTCCTGTAAACTGCTCTTGAGATCACATAGAGATCGATATGCCCTTGGTAAACACATTCTATTAGATATCCTGAGAGCCAAAAGTCACATGGATTCAGATCAAGTGGTCCTGCAGGGCATGCATCTGGAAACCCTCTGGAGAAAACGTGTTTGTGGAAGGTTGCATTAATCAGATATTTCATTGGGTGAGCAACGTAAAGTGTTGTCCCATCTTGCATGAAAGCAGTGGTTTCCACACAGTTGTACTCTTCCGAACCAGGAATCAAATGCTGTACAAGATTGTTTCAATAACGTGCAAGCGTTACGGTGCACCTGTTTCAATAACGTGCAAGCGTTACGGTGCACCTGGCATGCCCTTTGGGTGTATTCTCTTCAAAGAAGAACGGACTGAGAATAAAGGTGCTTGTAAATCCACACCACACAGTCACATACAGCAAGTGCAGTGGCTCTTCATGCACAACGTGCAGTTTAACAATACCCCAGATTCAGCAATTCTTTGTATTCACTGCACCTTTATTGTAAAATGTACCTTGTCACTCCATGGAATATTGCCTGGTCACATGTCATCAACTTTGGTCTTGCCAGTTACGGAAGAGTAAAATCCGAATGTTGTTGTGGATCAAGAGGTTTCAGTTGCTGCACGATCTGGATCTTGTATGGGTACCAGTGTAAAATAGACCACAAAACTTTTCATATTATTGACCATGGGATGGACAATTCCCATGACACTGTGTGAGCACTAGCACTATCCGTGGCACTTGCTGCATGGTCATTAATAATAAAATCAACATTATACCTTTTTCAATTCTATAAACTTTCCTGCTCATGTCCTGTTCCTAGTCCATTACACACGGAAACATTTATATACTTTTTCTTGCATTCACAATACCAGACTTTTTATTTATTTATTTATTTATTTATATACTTGTTCCATAGATCTGTACATGTGAGCAAGTCACTCAGATGTGGAACGTGTCAATATACATAATAAAATACATAGAATAAAGACATTGTTATAGTATTAATAACAGTGCACAAAAGTCATACTTATTAGCTTAAAAACTAGTCAACATAAATGTGAAGATAGCAGTTTCATATTTAGGGCATTATTGCATTTATTTTAACCTTGAACAGTAATCAAAACTTCCCACTTTGGGTTTAAAAGTGACCCAAAAATGGAAATGAGAAAAACAGGAATTTTTACATTAGGGCATTATTACATTAGTTTAACAGTAAACAGTGTCAAAAAATTTAAAAACATCTTTCCAATCTGGGTTTTACTTATTTCTCTGAAAGAATTCCTCTAGAAAGTGAGGTCTCAAGTAAATAATTTTTCAGGCTACATTTAAATACTGATGTACTACTCCTTATACTTTTGATGCTGTTGGGTAGGGAATTGAAAATTTTCGTTCCAGCGTACTTTACCCCTTTCTGAATAAGTGTCAAGTTCTTTAACTCACAGTGGAAATCCTCTTTTCTTCTGGTGTTATGTTCATGATGTAGGCAATTCGTTTCATACAGAGTGGGGTTATTTATTATGAAGCACATCAGTGAATATATGTACTGAGATGTTGCTGTCAGTATTTCGTCGTTTAAAAAGATTTCGACATGAGGTTTGTGGGGGTACACCACAAATGATTCTTATTGCTCTTTTTTGTGCTGTGAGGATTTTCTTTGCGGCAGGTGTATTGCCCCAGAAGATGATGCCATAACACGTGACTGAATGAAAATAGCCAAAGTAAGCTGACTTTGAGATGGTAATGTCATTGAAGCGTGACAAAATTCGTAAAGCAAATGTTGCCGACGTCAGCTGTTTTCGTGTTTGTAGAACTTGCTTTATCATCTGATCATTCTGTGTGATAACTATTTCTTCTGGGTTTTTGTGGGTTGTCTGGAACTGGATAAAATTGTTTTTTTTTTCAGGTTTATTGAAAGGGAGTTAATACTAAACCAACCCAGAACTTCTTTAAGGATATCACTGACCTCGGATTCTAAGTCAGTAGTTGACACATTATCCACTACAATGCTCGTATCATCAGCGAACATTGTAAATTTACACTGCTTATTGATGGATAAAGGCAGGTCATTAACATATATGAGGAACAGGAAGGGCCCAAGCACTGATCCCTGTGGCACTCCATGCTGCACAATTCCCCACTCAGAGTCCACTATATATTGTGATACACTATCTGAAACATCTAGAATAATCTTCTGCTTCTTATTTTCGAGGTACGATTTTAACCAGTTCCCTACAGGTCCTGTAATTCCATAATGACAGGCCTTCTTGAAGAGTATCTGGTGATCTACACAGTCGAACGCCTTTGATAGGTCGCATAAGACACCAATTGGCAGCCTCTTGCTGTTTATAGACTCTAGATCATCATTTGTGAATGAGAAAATTGTGTTATCTATTGAAACTCCCTTTTGAAAACCAAACTGCTGACTGTTAATGATGTTCAGGTCACCAAGGTGTGCCACAACCCTGTTGTACAGAGATTTAACTAGGACTTTTGAAAATGTTGTTAATAGAGAGATAGGGTGATAGTTTGACACATTTGTAGCATCCCCTGCTTTGTACAGGGGCCTGACAACAGAGTATTTCATTCTGTCTGGAAACACTCCTTCTTGCATGGATGTGTTGCAGATGTGAGACAAAACTTCGGCCACTTCACTACAGCAAGCCTTCAATAGCTTGCTTGAAACATCGTCGATACCAGCAGAATGTTTATTTTTCAAAGACTATGATTTTTTTGATTTCATTGGCAGTAATGGGAAGCACACTTATTTGACTGAAAGGTTCTAGAAAATTATTTTTCATTATACAGGCAGCTTTATCTACAGAACCATGGCAACCTATCTGTGTTGGGACAGTTAAAAAATGTTGGTTAAAGATTTCAGCAATTTCCTCACTATTAGTTATCTCTGAGTTGTCAACAGTTAAAACAATATTTTTGTCTTTGGTGTAGTTTACAGTCCCTGTTTCTCTCTTTATCACATTCCAGATTGATTTAATTTTATTTTCAGAATCAGTAATTTCAGATGCTATACACATACGTTTAGAGTTTTTAATTACTTTGGCAAGTATTTTACAGTAGAGTTTATAATGTTTTAGCTGAGCAGTGTTGTTAGAAGTCTTTGATGCTATGTAGAGTTGTCCTTTTCTCTGACAGGAAGCTATGATGCCCTTAGTGAGCCATGGTTTTTGTGCAGACCTAGCAGGTTGGACTCTGTATGGCTTTTTTGGAAATACACTTTCAAAGGTACCTGTTATCTCATTTGTGAATAAATTGTATTTTAAATTAGCAGTTTCTGCTAGATAAACAGGTGTCCAGTCAGTATGCTGAAGACATGATCTGAACGTTTGAATAGCTTCCTCACTTAGTTTCCTTACTGTTTTCCATCTAAGTGAGGTGTCACTCAGAGGAATTCCCAAGCTGTTGAAAGTAACTCGTTGTCCATCATGGTCAGACAGACCATTTATAACCATTTCAATATTAATATGGTTGACTTTACTCTGATCAACAAAAACGTTATCAATGAGAGTACTGGAAGAGGTTGTGGTTCTGGTGGGCGAGCTAACCACGGGAACAAGGTTGTACGTGCACATGAGATTTTCAAACTCCACCTTGCAGGGAGAATTAACCAAGAAATCTATGTTAAAATCCCCAACAACTACCATGCCCCTATTTTTTCTACTTAAGTACAACAAAAGAGTATCTAATTGTTTAACAAACACTTTAAAATTACCAGATGGTGCCCTGTAAACTGCCACAACTGTTAATCTGGAGACAGTGTCTGGCACCTCTACAGCACATACTTCAAAATGTAGCTCAAAGCAGAATCTTTGTACATCTATTGCCGTGAGCAAGACATTGTTTTTTACATATACAGCTACTCCTCCTTTGTCCATATAGTTCCTGCAATAAGACGTTGCCAAAATATAGTTGGGAATAGGGACCACTTCAATACCAGCAGTGATGTGGTGTTCTGTTAGACACAGAATGTGGGCACCGTTTATACCTTTTGTGTCTTCTATATTTGCTGTGAACTGATCCAGCTTGCAGTATAGGCCTCTTATGTTCTTGCAACTGGTAGGCAAAATTGACACTAAAGTTTTTTTTCACAGCATAAATTGGTTCTGCATTAATATATTGGAATAGCTAACAAGTTAAGTTGTCTTACAAAGTACAGCCCACACTGACTTCCTGTTAGTAGCTGCACTTTAATTATTACTAGCCAGTATCTTCACACCAGACTGTAATGTAACAGGTAAGACAAACAAATAGGAAAACCACTTGTCTAAAAAAGATAAACAAAATATTCTATGAGCATTGACAATCTCTAAATAAACACTACAAACACTCACTGCTGATGCCACAGAATGGCACAAGGTAGTCCCTCATATTTAAAATACCTATTGTTATATGCAAATATGGAAAAGTTGCAGGAACGATGACATTCTATGTACAACTGACCACACACAGTTCAAACTTACTTTCTTGTGAAATATACTGGATGCTGCAATTACTTACAAAAACTTTGACAAACACGAATACAACAGAAATACAATTCTGAATTTAAAGTATAATGTAAATCACTCCCAACCCTGATTACTTCCATGACAGAAGTTACAACAGTCAGACAGGTACTTTACATATTTTACAGTTTCAAATCAGTACCAAAGAAATCTCTAAATTTTATTATCTGGTTAAGTGTTTAACACTGAATTCAAATACATTCTATTTATAAAAATCAGAAGAAATGAATAAATAGGAACACACACAAAGGTTATTTAAAATGTATGGCTTCACCAGACAATCCCTCATACTTCTCAAACTTCACAGAAGCTCTGCTTGCAAAACTATCACTCATGGAAAAATAGTGATTCAGAGAAATGGCTTAATCACAGCCTATGGGAATGCATCCAGAAAAGACAATGACGCAAATGTTTATAGTTCTGGTTTCTCTTATCTTTCCTATCTTCAGCAACTGCTGTGATGTCTACCTTTATTTGGTCTCCTGAGTGACCAACCTACATAGTTCACAATTTCCAGAACAAATCTTTCACCCTGCAGCAGATTGTGCACCATTTTCGAACTTTCTGGCTAAAACTGTGCTGACTAGGAGCAAATTCAGATGTCTTTCATGTATAATGGTCTTACTGAGATATTTTCACAATATCCTTTCTTCCAGGAGTGAAATTTAGAAAGCAAGATCAAGGTGCTGGCAGAGTTGGAGCTGTGAGGACATGTCATGAATTATGTCTGGACAGCTCAGTTGGTAAAGAACTGCCCAGAGATGGCAAGGCTCCACGTGAACATCCAGTCTGGGGGACTTATTTAATTTTGCCAGAAGCTACAAATTGCAAACATTCCACTGGAGAATGAAGCATTCATTCTGGAAATCATAGGTTATTCAAGCAAATCACTCACGACTCCAAATCTAAGTAAACATCACAGCAGCTGCACAGACAAATGGCACAAGAAGCAGATTTATTATTCCTGTCATGGTCTTTTTTCAATTTATGTCACCCTCACCATTTCTACCATTATTTTGCAGTCACATATTCCTTTCATATATCTCTTGTACGTCTGGCTCCTCACCTTTGTCCTTCCTTGGTCAATTATTGCCTATTGGTCTCATTTACTCTGTTATTGCCAATTTTTTTCTTGCCTAACTTTATCCTTTTGGGTTCTTATCCATTTTCACTCTCCAATTACTTCAATTTCCCAAGTTTTCAACCCTCATACACTGGCAGCATTTCATCATAGATTCACTCTACTTTTGTGCTGCTGTACTCTGCTGAACCAGAGTAACATGGGGGGAGGGTTAGATTTTAATATCTCATTAGCATCAATGGCATCAGAGTTGGGACCAGTGGATCAGTTTGGTAAAAATGAAGAAGATAATTGGTAACGAAATTTTTCAGATTAGATGAATGGTTATTTGAGCTATACTTGTTGAGTGTCTTCATTACTGAATCACTTCTCTTGATCAATGGACTGAAGTTTCTTGATGATGTTTATATTAATCTTTTATTGGTACTGTTTGTTCCAATCATTTCCTACTTTCTTTTTCAAGGATGAAGGAAACTGGTTTTTAGTCTAATGTTCAGAAGACTCCTATTCATGCTTGTCACTGCTGTCACTTTGTAAGCAGAAAGCTTTTTCTATTTATATTTAATTCTGCTATCATTTTGGTGACCAATTTTTTTCATAAAAATTTTGTATGCTGTAATTGTTTCTTATTTCACTTCAAAATTTTGATACAAAAACATCAAATAGTCCAATTGTGTTACCTTATACTCTGTCTGCAGCATTCAGTGGTGTTTTCCCTCTAAATATTTTAAGTACGCAGTAACGAATTCTTGACTCTTAATATTATGACGACTTCCCCCCCCCCCCCCGGTCCCTCTTGCACACACTTAAACATAGTGAAGTCAACTCTCTATTCAACAATACTCTGCTAATCTACTTCACACATACAAGACATCACAACAGACAAGTATACTGAAACATCTGGCACAAATTTCTTACCTTCACTTGCACAAGAGTTCTCGTCATCAAGTTGCTCCTGCTTTACTGTACTCTCCGCCACCCTGTTATCAGCCTCTGAAGGTTCTGTTTTCACACTATCCCTACTATTGTCAGTATCTACTTCTGTCTTTACTTTAGGTTCATTGTTTTCACGTTTTCTCTCTTCTTCCATTTCAGATTTGAACTTCTCCACCAAGCAACGATACTGCATATATGCAGTGTCTGTCTTATCTCGTAAGAACCTTGCAAACAAAATAAGTTACTTTAAGTTTAAAAAATCAGATGGCAGCATTATATTTTGTAATGTTACACTTGATATGAAATAAGGTAACTTACCTAAAGCCTGCACTTTTTATACATTATGTGATCAAATTCCAATTATAATACAGCTACAAACTAACTACACACCCTGCTTCACACTTTCAATATACAATTATGTATAGTCTAAATTACAAGAACAGTGCAAGTTATTTCTCTACGAATGACCAGCAAGCCAAATAATGACACCATGGCAGCGACATGTCTGAACTGTAAATAGTAATCTGATTTCAGTAATTTCGAACAGTTTGTGATGAATTTTATAAAAGACCAAACTGCACCACATTATTTCAGTAAATGATTGTAAACAACCACGATTCAAGGGATGAAGTTCCAAGTTTTACAAGTATACTTATTTGACATATTAACAAAATGTAATCCAAAGTTAAGGTAGCTAGCAATTGGGATACAACAGCCACATAAAATTTAAAGCATGGAGCGCTCATGAATTAACCTATGTTTGACAAATAAACAAGTTTATTAAGTAAAAAAGGAAACAATAATCCAGCCTTCACAGTAACAACTTAAAGACTGCTCAAGACTTATCAACAGAAAATGGTTTCCCAAATGATTTATCATCAAAAGTTGTGAATTGTTTCTGTAAGATCTTGGAAAACCTAGCACACAAATTTTGTGATTACCCACTAAGAGTAGTAGATGAACAAAATTTTCTTCAGTTTCTTTCAGCATCCGGTTTCAGTGATAATTCAAGATTTGAATGGAACTGTGGCAATATCTTATACAGTGTGTGTCAAAACTTTTGGGTCAAACTGAAACAGTTGATAGCAGGTCCACAGCCAATTATACTGAGACAAGTAACAAATGGCCAGAAATGTATATTTATTGTGTTATGGATATACACAGTGAGAACTACGTAATAACAAATTAGCTCATAACAAGTGTCAAAACAACAACCGGCAGTCTCAATGCATATACTGCAATGATGTATGCAGTTCTGCCACACTCTCACAAAGATCCCGGTTGTCTGTTGAACAATGGAACAGGCAGCAGGTAATAAATAGCGTACGGGCATGCGTTGTCCAAGATCACATAACAGAACCTTTTTGCTAACTCCCCATTTGACTATGTTACCTGGTGTTCCTCCAAGATGTGTTACCACAATTTCTGGAGACTGCATCCTTCGTTGTCCACAAAAGTATGTGGTTTCAACATGACAGTACACCAGCACACTTCTCTGTTAATATGTTTGAGCACCTGAACACACACCCTCATCAACAGATTGGAAGGGGAAGTCCTGTCCCGTGGCCAGCATCACTGCCGGATCTCACACCTCAGTCCTACAACAAGATGCTGGTGTATGAAACCACAGTAGAACTGGATGAAGACCTGCTCGCTTGGGTAAAAGCTGCTTATCTCCTGGTAAAATTAGGTACCAAGGATCTCAGAGAGTGTGACAGAACTTCAAACACCATGGCCATGCATGCATTGAGACTGGCGGTTGTCACTCTGAACAATTACTATGAACTACATTACTGTTATGAAGTGTAAGCTATGCATGTCCTTAACAAAATAAATATGCATTTCCAACAGCTGGTTCCTTACCTCAGTATAATTGGTTGTGGACCCACTACCACCTGTTTCAATTTGATCCAAAAGGTTTGAGACACATGCATTTATCAGCCAGCTAGCTTATTTTGTTGTGATGTCATGCAACTGTCAAGGAGTTTACATATGCTACAGAGATTATGATGAGGTCTGTGATGACAAGTTAGTAGTGGTGCCACTGATCCATCACATGATCCATGAAGTAAAGAAATTGACACTTTTCTCTATGGTCTCTAAGTACCGAGTTCACACTTCCAAGTACCACTTACGGGTATAGCTGCTACCCATATTAAACTCGTTGCAATTTCCGATCTCAATGGCTTCCTTGACGACAGAATTTCTGATGGTCTGTGCACGGCAAACTACTTCTGTTTCATCAAATATAATTCAATACCTATTTTGAGAGTGCGCGCGCGCGCACACACGCGCGCACACACACACACACACACACACACACACACACACACACACACACACACACACACACACACACACACACCAGACGGAAGGGGGGGGGGGAGGGAGGGAGGGAGGGAGGGAGGGAGGGAGGGAGAGGGAGAGAGAGGGAGAGGGAGAGAGAGGGAGAGGGAGGGAGGGAGGGAGAGAGAGAGAGAGAGAGAGAGAGAGAGAGAGAGAGAGAGAGAGAGAGACCATTTTTTCCCCCTTGTGTGGTTAAAAAATATTTTAAATGAATTGTGAGGGGGAAGAAAACTAGGTCTATTTTGGTATGTGCAGTTCCTCTCAGAAAGAAAATAATGTGGTGAATTATTTTGCAGGGAGTTTATACCTACAACTTTTTTTCTTCTTAAAGAGTGTTTCCTCTTCTTTTCACTAGTGGGTCCAATTTTTCAGGACTTGGAACACTTTATTTTATTATTAAATTTTGTGGATAGACACCCGTCCTGATGACACAATAATCAAGGTAACCTAAGGGAGGGATGTTGTTTGCCTTCTGTATGTGACTTGTGTAAACTTTGTTCTGTGTGTCATCATATAGGGTAAGTCAGTGTTGTCTGATGGGTTTTGACTTTCTAGTACAAACTGTTGTTTAAAGATATAGCAACGTATTTTATTTCAAAAGATACACAATGACTAATAATTAATGTCTTATATGTTAATTTTTACAGAAATTAATTATTTGTGAAAGATAATGTCCTTCAACTACTGGCCCTCTTTTTTGGCACACTCATTGACCCTCTGCATGAAGTTTGTCACCACACTCTCCAACATGTTATGGAGTATAGCATGAATCTCTCGCTCAATGGTATCCTTTACATCAAGTACAGTACAAGGCTTACTGATGTACAATTTGTTCTTGAGGAAGCTCCACAAGAAAGTCACATGGAGTAATGTCTGGAGAGCAGTGCAGCCAGACAACATCTCTGTTGGATACCACTTTCCCTGGAAACAGCCGACTTACTTCAGACATTCACGTATTGGAAGTGAGAGCCATCACGCCACCTTTCTGAAACCAAATATTTAAACCATGTGTGCCATGGCAACGAAGGTCTGGGATGAGAAATTCACGTAACATGGTCAAATAATGTTCCGACTTCCTTCAAAGAAAAAAAGGCCCTAGACACCAAATTTCCATAATCCAGCCCACACTGTTACCCTGTTACAATGCAGTGGGCATTCGTGCAGTTGCTGAGGGCTGTTTGGAGACCATTAACGACAGTTTTGTTTATTAACAGTGCTGTTTACGTAAAAATGAGCCTCATCTGACATTAAAATCACAATTCCAAGTTTTTCCTCCAGCAGCTCTTTCATTATTTTAGCAAAATGTCTCCTCACAAAATCTTGAGACTTCAACTCCTGAACAGTCGCAGTTTTGTAGTGATGAAAATTTAGATGGTGTAAAATGTGTCAAATGGATGACTCTGATAATCTGAGAGACTATGATGCCATCCTGCTGATTGGCTGGGGCTCCGTTGAACTACATGATGCACAACTTCAATGTTTTCAGATGACATGGCCATCTTTGCACTGCCTCCCCGCTTTTTCTTCAATTCAAAACCTGCCTCACGACAGTTCTTAACCCACAGCAGAATGGTACTGTGGATCAGAACTGCACCATCACATGGAACATTGAGTTGGAGATGGAACTTCCTCTGAGTGGTGGTCACAGATTCTGCATTTTTAAACAATGTATCTACGATGCAGGCTCGGTATGGTGCAGTCCACCTGTCCATTGCAACAAAACTGCTGCAGTAGTGGAAAACAATGAGCCCAAGTATGACCCTCCACTACACTGACTCACCCTGTATTTTAACTGTTAGTCTGCTGTATTCTCTGATTTCCAATTTAGGGACCAGCCCAGCATTTGCCAAAACTAGTACAGGAAACTGCCTGAACACCAGCCACTGTACCAGCCCACGGTGACTAATCCACCTTGCGAACTTGATCCAAGTTTGGCTCACATCCCTGCCTTGCAAGACAGCCAGCCGCAGGTTATGGTATATGAGCAGTTCCATTTCTTAAAGACTGCTACTATCACATAATTAAGCTGAATGTTAAATCCAAAATTTCACCACAAAGATCAGCTCCTGATAATTATGAAGAAGGTAACTGAAAGATTGTTGTATCACTCAAACCCAATGGAGCAAGAAAACTGAGAAAATTTTATCAACTAGCTGTACCCAGCCACACTTTGCTGTGGTTCAGTCTGCTTAAATGGAAAAGAAAGGCAAGAGAAAGCACACATTTATAATATGTACGGGAATTGGATATCTGTCCTAATTTCCTTCTCTCCCCTGTATCTGTCCATCTCCCCCCCTCCACCATTTTTTTGTCGATCTCCTTCTCCTCCTCCTCCCCCCTCTCTGTGCGCCAACCTCCCCCCCCCCTCTCTCTCCATCTTCTCCTCCCTCCCCTCTCTCCCACTCTCTCTGTCCATCACCTTCCCCCCCCCCCCTCTCTCTCTCTCTCTCTCTCTCTCTCTCTCTCTCTCTCTCTCTCTCTCCCCCCCCCCATCTCCTCCTGCTCCCCCCCCTCGGTCTATCTTCTCCTGCCTGTTCTCCACATCCAATTCTTCACACCCTCTGCCCATATCCTCCCCCCCCCCCCCCTTCCCGCCACAACCTTGAGCCTTGTTTATTTTTATTTTAAATTCAGATTCTGTAGTAGTAGTACTCTAACCAAAAAAACAATAAGCCATAAATACAACTTTCCTGTTTGCTAATGACAATTCACTATAATATTTCATAATGTTTTCCTGTTATTAAGCTCACGTATTAAATATGTTTAAAACTCAGGTAAATAAAAACATGTGCATTGTGTCAAAATTTCAAAGCAATCAGTTAAGAACATTCAGAGATACATGATTTTGAACAAATGAACATTTATATTTTTATTTATATAGATTAATGTGTTCACAACAGGGAAACAGAGGCTAATGGAATATTGCACTCAGGAGGAAAAAAGAACATTATCTGTAACAGCATGTTTCACAAACTACTATGGAGGTAAGATTTCTGACATTGCAGTAATTAGCCACTTGACATTCTCAATACAATTAGCATAGGTGCAGTTATCAGCAACAAGAGACAATACAAATGATTAATGAAACTATTAATGATAAGAAATGTTTTCTTGTTTACAATTTCATATCAAAGTAGCTAATCCAGACACCCAATTTCAGAAAGAAAAGGCTACAGGAATCTTGTTGTTATGTCAAAGTGTGTCATTCAACAGGTAACTAATGAATATATAACAGTCACAGCATGGAGATACAATAAAAGGCCCTCAAGACTGCAAATTACTTCATGAAACTATTAAAGAGGTTATTATAGGTTCTTCACAATAAAGGATGGCAGCCAAAAACAGTTGCAGGATCGAATTTTTTTTTATATTAAGAATTTTAATAAAAAAAAATTCTATCCTGCAACTGTTTTTGGCTGCCATCCTTTATTGTGAAGAATTTTAACAGTTGCTGCTGCAGCCATGTTTAAAATCTTGTATTATAGGTTCAATAGAACCCTTAAAATTGCAGCATAAGAACCGCAGTTAAGCTCAGGTGTCTTTGAGAAAGTTGAAGACCAAACTATCCATAAGCCCATCAAATAACATTAAGCTGTACAACTGGTGAGTGAACTGAAATTGTTGGTCCACTTGCTTATGGATCAAACTGACCTAGTACCAGATGATTTATACCATTGTGGAAGTTAGAACAGAGACTCGTGCATTTTGATACTGTGTTGTTTCTGAGCAAACTTTAATAATAATAATGAAGAACACTGAGTCAATGTGAAAATATTGTTGGGTAATGATAATGAAAACAAATGTTCCAGCACATTAGCTGTATTTCATCACCAGTTTGCAATGAAATTATGGTTGATTGCTATAGTACACTATCAATGTTCTTTGAATCTGTGCTGCACTATTCATTAGCCAATACTCCCATTCATTAACCCATACCATGTGCACTTGTAGAATATCCATTAACATATGTAACTCACGAGGCAGAACTCAATAATGAGCTCTAATGACAATATTATTAAAAGGATAGATTGCTACTCACCATGTAGAGGAGACATAGAGTCACAGACAGCCGTAGTGGAAAGATTGCTATACATTTAAGCTTTCTGTTAAAAGACCTCCTTCTGAAGTAGAAAGCTCTCTCTCTCTCCCTCTCTCTCTCTCTCTCTCACACACACACACACACACACACACACACACACACACACACACACAGAGAGAGAGAGAGAGAGAGAGAAAGAGAGAGAGAGAGAGAGAGAGACCACGGCGCAAGGCTTAAATGTACAGCAGTCTTTTTGTTGTGCCTGTCTGCGACTCAACAGTTCCTCTATACGGTGCGTAGCAATCCATCCCTTTCATAAAGTAGTTGTTATATTCCATCCTGGACTTTTCACTGTTTAATAATAAGTTCTGGATAGATACATCATAAAACATGAAAGTTAACACAGTGTGCCTTAGAGATACAGCCACAATAGGTTTAGTTGAAATCAACAGCCTCTAACATTGATTGTGGACAATCCTGTTACTTATAAAGCAGTAAACTCTTATATGAGGATGAGAATTTGGAGAGCAGTACTCTAAACTGAAGATAAAGGAAAAAAAGATCTTTAAACATGAGTAAATTGAAAATAATGTATATAAGTAGATGAAAGTCATCTCTTCTTATGGAATACAGCATAACAATAAACCTGAAATGAGTAACCTTATACAAATACCTCAATATGGTGGTCATTCAGAACAAAATTATCAGCACCAGTGTGTGTTTCATTGGGAGAATTCTTGAGAAGCGTTGCTTCCTCACAAACAAAATTGCTTACTAAATGCCCAAGCTATCCACTCTTCATCATCATTTGTCTACCTAAGATCCACAACATGTTGGACTGACTAAAGAAACTAAAATGTTCAGAATGGTGGTGTGAAGTTTCTGACAGGTTTGTTTGTCTGGTTGGTACTGCGGTATCAGCTGCTATCTGTTCTGCCGCACTTTCAAATAAGCATGCTGCCAGTTGTGCCACTGCGTTTCCTACAGCTGCCACCGTGGCACGAGGGCACTGCCATGAACAATTATGCCACTCCTAATAAGATGCAAGCACTGCCGATAAGATGCAAGCATCCCCTACCTGGAGTTCTAGCAGTGGGTGTACATAAGTTCAAATATTCATGCAATGACCCCCTTTTGTGTGGTTGCCCACTGGATAACATTTATAGACTTTCATCTGATTTATAGACTTACATCTGATGTAAATATTGCCAAAGTATCAATGGATGTACGTGAAATTACTCTTTTATTATCCACAATGAAGCCTAATGATGCCCTTGGATATTTGACTCTGTGCATGCTATTATGGTTAATTTAAAAAATGCTGAAGCTGAAAGATTAGTTAAATATCTGTTCCATATCTGACAACATGAAACGTGTCTGTATGGTGTAAAAATGCAAGAAACTCTCACTGAATTCATCAAAGAAACATGTTCAAATGTCAAATGAATCCGTCATTTTTGTGGAGGCGTACAGACCAATAAACACAAACTTTTATTAACCTGTCTTTATCAAAACTACTTTAAAATCAGTGCTGAGTGATCATTCTTTGCAACAATCCATGGGAAATCTGAGTGTGATGGCACAGGAATATCAGTTAAAGGGTTAGCACAAAAGGAAATTTTACAAAGACTCCTAATAAATCAAATACTAACTGCATCAGATTTGTTTCAGTCTTGAAATGTTAACATCAGTGAAGTCCAGTTTTATTTTATTTCTGAAGAGTCTATAGATCATACACATTCTGACCTAACAATGATTTGCAGAACTTAAAAGTTTTAATAAGTTTAAGTCATTATATTGTTAAGGGAAACTGGAAGAAAGGAGGATCAGTAGTGATATAGAGACCACCTTGAATAACATTTAAGGAATAATTTGGCATTCTTTGTGAGAAAAAAAATTGACTCTCAAGATATTTTGCTTGTAAATATTCCAATATGTGGTACTTTGGGACAATCTTTGAAATAAAGCTGACAGAACATGGTGTTTGCGTATAGTTTATACATTATTCAGGACCTTCACTGTCATTCCATTGGCCACATGAAATAATATTCACCCAGTTCCCCTACCTCGTGTGCTTCCTGTTTTTGAATGTCCTAAAACAGGAAACTTTGTACAACAAGAACTTACAAATTTTCGGAGGTGTGTGTGTGTGTGTGTGTGTGTGTGTGTGTGTGTGTGTGTGTGTGTGTGGGTGGGTGGGTGTGGGCGGGAGGGGGGGGGGGGCGGCATACACACGCAGCCACATATGGGGCATGGGCATCGCCGTGCACGCACGTGTGCATACTCTATTCAGAAAAAATGACTATTATTTATAATATCTAACACATGTACTGATGTTAAAAAAAATTGAATCAGCTTGAGCTTTTTTAAAAATACTGTTAGCTGAGGCTGTTTTATTTCATCACTCAACTTTTCAATTTAGTCGAAAGTATGTTATTCAAGACTGTTCAAATTTCAATAGTTTGCTGTAATTTTTCAAGGAATGAAAATACTATTTTTTGTTATAAAAAAAGGAGCAAACACTCCATTAGAACCGTGTCTTTTACAGAATGAAATACAAAAATGTAAGTATACAATTTTTTCCTGTCCAGGCAATTACACTTAAATATATAAGATATTTTTTCTACTCTCCTTATATTACAGAGTATTCCCTGTCAGGCAAAAAAATTTGGGACTGGATTACTAAGAGAAAGAGAAAACATTAACTGAATTTTTCATTGGTGCTTGGCAAACATAATGAGAAAAGTTACGATGGGGCTTCTTGGTCCATCAGGTGTTTTACAGTCTCCTCCCACTTGAGTACAACAAATGGAACATTCATACAACTATGTGTTACTGGTCCTTTTTTTTGGGATGTTGTTATCTCACCTCACGCATCACATTAGCTTGAATGTCTTATGTCAGCATGCTGAAGCTTCATTTGAATTTCTGCATTTTGTCATTTCATGGTAGGTTCATATTGATAAGGCCAAGTCTTGTCACTCATGACAATTTTTTGCAGAAAAGAATTGTCTGCATTTTGCATTTCAATCAAGTCATGGCAGGTATCCACACATCGTCATTTTTCTTCAGGAGTCAGGGAGGGGGGTGGTCACCCTTTCCACAAACTACTTTCTTCTTCAAAACTTCTGATGTAGATATGTTGCTCCACTGTGGTTTGAGACACAACAACACTCGAATATACACTACTTAACACTGCCTGCACACAGCTGACTAGTCAAACTCACATCTGTTGTTTACATATTTCAGTTCGAACTGCCACAATGGTTATTGCACTGATGTTCCATATGTGCCAGGAACAAAATCAGTCTCTTACGTTTTTGGATGGATGGTGTAAAACCTCTAAATTTCACATTGATTATGTGATAAATACAAGCAATGGTAATTTATTTTCAAAATGTTGGCAAGTGTCATCTTCTGCTATCGTAATTTTAAAAAAATGAAAAAACTTATGGACTTTGAAGTACCATAAAATGGAAACAGATAGAGATAAATTGCTAAAATTTGCTATAGTTACTTGTCTTCATAAAGAGAACAAATAAACCGCACTTCATCTAAATCTGAGATAGTAAGTGAGGAATTTTTTTTCCTGTTTGAAATGTCAGAGAATAACCCAGGATTTGTCAATATGGAAAATGTGTTTGGCAACAGAAAGAGGTGCAAAATGTTTGAAATCTTCAGAAAAAAATGTATACACTATAGAGAAAGATGCATAATATATAATATCTACAAAAACCAAGGTGTTCCAAAGGAGGGGGATGAAGGCAATAAGGATGAAAGACGAAGGTACAGAAACATTCAGATTAAGAAGGCATACGGCAAGGATACAGTCTTTGCTCTCGACTGTTCAACATGAACACCAAAGAAGCAACGAAGGAATTCAAAGAAAGCTCCTGAAGTGAGATTAAACTTCAGCATGAAAGGTCCCCAGTGATATTAGTTAATGACATTGCTGTCCTCTGTGAAAAAGGGGAAGAATATAGCAACTGCTGAAAGGGATCACAACCATCTACTGAGTACAAAATACAGATTGTGAGTAAACTGAAGAAAGACTGAAGTAGTGAGGAGCAGCAGGAATATTTGTAATAAACTTAAACACCAAATATAGGGACCATGCAGCAGATAAAGTGAAGGAATTCTGTTACATCTGAAGCAAAATAACATACGGGCAAAGCAAGAAGCCTATAAGAAGTAATCTAGCACAGGAGACCATTGCTCACTAAAAGAAGTGTCTCAGTACAAAATATAGGTCTTAACCTGAGAAAGAAACTTCTCAGAATGTACAATGCATGTGATAAAAGTGATGCGACTGACAACACTGCAAATGATCTGGCAATGCTGTGTATAGCGATCTATTCATCCCTTAAACTTGGGAAATCTGTGTGTGTGACCTCTGAAAAGTTGAAAACAGGTCTATGGAGAACATTTCTTATTAAGAGCTCAAGTTTTTCACTGGCACAAATCATTTTTGGAATACCAAGAACATGTTGAAGATGAACACCACTCTCCAACTTCAAAAACTAGTGAAAATGTTGAATGTGTGGGTACTCTTGTGAGATCAGGCCGATGTCTAACAATAAGGATGATGGGTGCCCTGTTAAACTTGAATACTTTCACCGTGCATCAAATTTTGACTGAAGATTTGCACATGCAAAAAGTCTGTGCCAAAATGGTGCTGGAAATCTTCACAACTGGACAGAATGACAATTAAAGAAACGTGTGCACTGACAATTAACGAAACGTGTGCACTGACCTTCATGAGAAGATTGCAAACGACTACAAATGATTCAGTTATGTTATCACATTCCTGAGAAAAAGTAGCAAAGTGAGGAGAGGCACTCTGAGACATCTCTTTGATTGAAAACAGCTCAAATAAGCAAATGAAAGATCAAAACAAACACATGCAGCTGACTGAAGAGTGTCCAGTTAGCACTCCTAATCAGCCATCTTGGTGGCTTCCATTCAAGGACTTCTCTGCCTGGCAGGTGAATCCAGAATTGGAAATGGTCACCAGAATGTAGGTCAATAGGTACTTCACACTCAGCAGAATCTGTGAAGACTAGAGAGCAGAAAGAGAGGTCTCCTGCTGGAGATTTTCCAGTAGGAATGTTGAAATGAGTGAGACTGCCCTTGCTGAGGGTGTACAGCTCTTGAGACATCACAAGGCTCTCTAAAACCCTGTTACTGAGCAAGTAGGGCTTGAGTCCCATGGTACATAACGAACATTGAAGTCTTCCAGTACGAGAAAAGGTCATGGGTCAGGAGTTGTTCTATAAGAACCTCAGAATGGTACATGCACAGAGCATATAGTGATCCTTTAACCCATATGAACTTCAATTGAAACTGCTAGCAAGTCAGTAATTAGGAATAGAGTAAATGAGTAGTGTGTATTACTGACAACCACAGCCCATTCTTTAGTCAGGTATAGCCCTATAATACAGGGGAATCAGTAAGTTTAAAATGTGTCTCTTGCAAACACAAGCAAAGGAACATTCTTGTGATAGGAGTTTCAGTTCCTCCATAACTGCCCTAAATTCACCGATGTTCTGCCGTAGTGTGGGAGCCATTTGATTGGTAAGGTTATTCTCTTGCCTTGTTCCTCTGTTGTTGCGTGGATCCCATGATGGTGGGAGGTTTAGCCGATGGGCTAGATGTTTGCTTCAGGCATAGTTTGTATTCCACTGTCTCACAAAGTGAGAACATTAGAACTGTCAGAGAGAATAACATCTACGTTGTCTAAGATTTTACAATTGACTTGTTTGTCAGAGAAGACTTTGTAGCAGCCGCAGCATCAGTGCTGGCCTGTTTACTGAAGTCTGCCTGATGAGGTGCCAGAAACTCAAAAATGTGGGCAATCATGGCCTTTTTTGATTTGCTAGAGGGAGCTTGCTATTTGGGGAGCAAAATAACTGATGATGGTCGAAGTAGAGAGGATATAAAATGTAGACTGGCAATGGCAAGGAAAGCGTTTCTGAATAAGGGAAATTTGTTAGCATCGAGTATAGATTGAAGTGTCAGGAAGTCGTTTCTGAGAGTATTTGTAAGGAGTGTAGCCATGTATGGAAGTGAAACATGGACGATAAATAGTTTGGACAAGAAGAGAATAGAAGCTTTCGAAATGTGGTGCTACAGAAGAATGCTGAAGATTAGATGGGTAGATTACATAACTAATGAGGAAGTATTGAATAGGATTGGGGAGAAGAGAAGTTTGTGGCACAACTTGACCAGAAGAAGGGATCGGTTGGTAGGACACGTTCTGAGGCATCAATGGATCACCAATTTAGTATTGGAGGGCAGCGTGGAGGGTAAAAATCGTAGAGGGAGACCAAGAGATGAATACACTAAGCAGATTCAGAAGGATGTAGGTTGCAGTAGGTACTGGGAGATGAAGAAGCTTGCACAGGATAGAGTAGCATGGAGAGCTGCATCAAACCAGTCTCTGGACTGAAGACCACAACAACAACAACAACAACAACAACAGAGGGAGCTACAGGCGTCATAATAACAGTACCTTTGCAAATACATTGAACAGGCTTTGTGACAGCTGAAGCAAACAATGTAGCGAAAGTGGGATGTTGCAAGGCCTTCCAGATCTTTTTGGCCTCACCTATGGGGTACGCTTGGTCGTTTTTAGCTCCTGCGTCTTACTTTCACAACACAGTCTCTATTCCAGATGGGGTGAACCCAGCTAATTCACACATTTTGGAGGAAACAAACACCATGGATGGCTACCACATTTGCCCCAAGTGGCTTCTCCCTTACACGCTACAGTGGTGTGCCCAAAGTGCTGGCACTGAGTCAGCGATATAAGGCCTCACATTTAAGCAAATGAAATCTGCATAGTTATGTTCTGGAAGCTCACAAAGGTAAGATAAGTGAAATTAGGGCTTGTACGGAAGCATACGGACAGCAGTTTTTCCCTTGCTCTATTTGAAAATGGAAAAGGATAGGAAACGACTAGTAGAAGTATAATGCAGGGTGCGTAATTTATGGTCGCCAGCTCACCACTGGCAACTGAAGATTGGCAGCTCACAACTCAGGCTTACATGTAAATTTTATTTTGTTTTCTAAAAACACTAGGGCTAGGCTCAGAATAATACAGACAACACAAACCTGTGCAAAGTTAGTGTACTATAGTACTGTACTTGTATGTAAGCCATGCCAAGTGTCGGCAACAACAAAAAAATGTCCTAGTTTGTGAAACAAGAAAGCACCACCACCCATTAAAAAAAGCTGGTACCATATGATCCATTAGTACTTTCTTGATAATGTGGCACCCTCTGGTATTCAACTTTTATGGTTACCTCTTTGTGTCTTCCATTTCAAGACTTTGTGCACCTTCTGTGTTTGGCAGGAAAATTAAATGTGACTACATTAGCACAGTAGGGCAATGAACAACAGTGCAGAGAATTCATTTATTTTATAGTGAGTACTGTGAAGCAGGATCTCGCACACAATTTGAACTGATGGTTCCACTGATCAATCTGCAATCGATCATGCAAATGTGTATGTTAGACACATGGATACAAATGACAGTCACATAAAGAAGGACAGTTAAAGTGTAATAAAACTACCAAACTCCACTTTCTCTGGTTACTTCACAGCTTTGACTGATTATTTAGATAAGACCGTAGGCCCAAGTGAATAAAGAGAAAAATGTTTATTATAGGCTTAGGTACTAATAGTGTTGCAAATACGGTTGGGCACAAATCAGAATTACATGTGCAAATGAAAGCTCATTGGCCAAAACTGATACGCATTCATTGCCTTGCACACGACTTGCAGTTAGCTGTGTTACATGCCTATTGGGAATTTGAACATCCCAAAACATTTGACTCTGTGGTTAGAAATATTTTCAAATTCTACAATGTATCAACAACACAAGCTGTAGGTGAAGAAATTCATAAATTGAGCAATATTCACACCATCATGTGGTTAGCCAGCAAATAAATTGGCATTTGAGCTCCCCTGCAATCATGGAAAGTTGTTGTGACCTACCTTGAACCGGTAGCCCATGGCTATAACGAAAATGCTGCTAAAGCGAAGTGTTTGCTGAAAAGTCTAAAGCAATTTAAATTTGTCAGGCCTCTCAACTTACTCTTCGACGTCTATCAGAAATTGAAACCACTGAGTGTGGCACTACAAACAAAGGAACTCCTTTTTTCATCCCTGAAAATGAAAACTGAACACTGCATCTCAGGTTTGGAGGACCTGCATTCTACTGTTGGACCAAGTGAACAAGGGTTTCTGGGAACAAGTATCCATTTCAGAAAAAATGAATCATGTTCAGCTGACAAACATTCAAACCGGGGAGTAAGAGTACCAGACTGTGAAAGAAACTCGATAAAAATGCAAAGGTGAACATCACAAAAATTTTGCAGTCTGTCTCATCAAATGTTATTACCTCTAGGCATGTTTTTCACACTTTGGACTCTTTAGGCTGGCCTCACAAAGACAAATTCTTTAGTTTAGAAATAACAAAATAAAAATTCTCTTCGTGTATTTGAATCCTACTCTCTTTGATGAGAAAGTGGATGTTCTGTTGGCAGTGTGGTAGAATACAAACTATTTTTCCCTCACAAACACTGAATCAGATGCTTTAGAAAATTTACAATGAAAATTTTTCTACAAGACTGTCAAACCTGCTTCAGGTTCTCACATTCTGTGCTGTTTTGTCAATAAGCAGAGCTTCATGTCAGAGACGTTTCAGTTGTCACAACAGACTAAAAACTGTGTACCCTGTACAGAACTTGGCTGAAGACAGGCATACAGGAGGATTTGTTGTTGATATCTGACAATGTTGGGAAGGGAGTGAGACAGGGTTGTAGCCTATCCCCGATGCTATTCAATCTGTATATTGAGCAAGCAGTGAAGGAAACAAAAGAAAAATTCGCAGTAGGTATTAAAATCCATGGAGAAGAAATAAAAACTTTGAGATTTGCCAATGACATTGTAATTCTGTCAGAGACAGCAAAGGACTTTGAAGAGCAGTTGAACGGAATGGATTGTGTCTTGAAAGGAGGATATAAGATGAACATCAACAAAAGCAAAACGAGGATCCTGGAATGTAGTCGAATTAAGTCGGGTGATGCTGAGGAAATTAGATTAGGAAATGAGACACTTAAAGTAGTAAAAGAGTTTTGCTATTTGGGGAGCAAAATTACTGATGATGGTCGAAGTAGAGAGGATATAAAATGTAGACTGGCAATGGCAAGAAAAGCACTTCTGAAGAAGAGGAATTTGTTAACATCGAGTATAGATCTTAGTGTCAGGATGTCGTTTCTGAAAGTATTTGTATGGAGTGTAGCCATGTATAGAAGTGAAACATGGACGATAAATAGTTTGGACAAGGAGATAATAGAAGCTTTCGAAATGTGGTGCTACAGAAGAATGCTGAAGATTATAGATGATGAGGTATTGGATAGAATTAGGGAGAAGAGGAGTTTGTGGCACAACTTGACAAGAAGAAGGGACCGGTTGGTATGGCATGTTCTGAGGCATCAAGGGATCACAAATTTAGCATTGGAGGGCAGCGTGGAGGGTAAAAATCGTAGAGGGAGACCAAGAGATGAATACACTAAACAGATTCAGAAGGATGTAGGTTGCAGTAAGTACTGGGAGATGAAGAAGCTTGCACAGGATAGAGAAGCATGGAAAGCTGCATCAAACCAGTCTCAGGACTGAAGACCACAACAACATCTGTAAATGGACCTTCTCTGTCTGAGTCTGACCCAAGAGCTGCCATTGATAAGCAGAACTTCTTTGCAGAAAGACAAAACTACACAAACGTGAAGTGCTAAACCACTAGACTATGGTACCGGTATTTATACATGTTTGCAATTATTATGTTGAACCATAGTACTCTGTTAAACAATTTGATTTGGTGTTATGTGCAAAGATACCATTCAAACAGTTTGTCTGTCAAACAGTCTCTGTGGAGAGAGGGGGAGGGAGAGGGAGGGGAGAGAGGGGGGAAGGGGAGGAGAGAGGGGGGAAGGGGAGGAGAGAGGGGGGAAGGGGAGGAGAGAGGGGGGAAGGGGAGGAGAGAGGGGGGAAGGGGAGGAGAGAGGGGGGAAGGGGAGGAGAGAGGGGGGAAGGGGAGGAGAGAGGGGGGAAGGGGAGGAGAGAGGGGGGAAGGGGAGGAGAGAGGGGGGAAGGGGAGGAGAGAGGGGGGAAGGGGAGGAGGGAGGAAGGGGATAAAGAGGTTGTGGTGACCAAAGGTTTTAGAGTGGCTAGTAACAAAATAATTGGAATTTTGCATCCTGGTATAAGGTACCCTCCACTAACCATGTGGTGGCTTTCGAAGTGCCTAATTTGATGTAGAAGTGTTGTGCTAATAAATGCAAGAAGCAAGGCTTCTGATTTTACCAGTTTGTATGCTACTCATTTTTTCATATTTTGCACAGATAGTTGAGCCCACTTGTCTTCCAGTTCCTCTTTGAGAATACCCATGATGTATGGTACACTCATTCTGCTGTTATGAGATAGGGATACATTTGATAGTTCTGTCTTGGTTCCAGGAGCACCTAGGAAAATAATGCCATCCAGGCAGAACCTTGAATGCCTGCCTAAGCATCATACAACTGAGGTGGGCCAGTTCCCTAGAGGTTTCCTGCTAACAGCTGTCCTGCCTCAACAGCCACGAATCTCATCGAGACACAAAACTCCTTGAGACTGAGGTTTATTATTATTATTATTATTATATATTAAGCCAAAATCCCTATTCCCTGTAGCACACAATGTTCCACCACCACACCACACAGTACTTGCTGGAGCACCTACACAGCTTACGGTTAAAGAGGACTGGTGGCACTTCCCAGCCCCAGGCCCCCGCAGCTCAGGAAACCCAGGTTTTCACCTAGCCCATACCCAGCAAACAACGGCTCAACTCCTTGAGGTGTCTCCCATTTAGAACACCCAGGAGCCACATATGGCTTTATGAAAAATACCATGGATGCAGCATGCATTACCCTCTACTACTTCTGATGGTTGTTCCTGTTAAAGAGTGATACACTGAATTCCATCTGTTAGGAAGTTCCAAATCCAGTCACACAACTCATTTGATTTTCCATAAACTCATATTTTCTTCATTAGGCAACAATGGAAAACTAGTGAGTACCTCCTAGAATTTACAGTACCAATCCAGACATCACTATGTACAGCCTCTGGATCTCATGGACGAAGTGAGCATTCCCCCATGTGAATTGAAATACATCACACATTCACCAGTAAATAACATGCTTGAGCGAGAGACAGCATTTGGAAATAGTGACAACAATGCAAGACAAACAGGTATTTATTGCTCCGTGTTGTCCTCAGATAATTCATTCACAAATGTCGGTCCAAATCTTTTCGTAACTTTCAATACGATAGGGTCTGCAGCTGCAACGAACTTTTTGAAAGAGTTCATGATGCCTTCAGCTGCTGTTCTTTTTATTCAAGTACAATTGTACAATTTTGGCCCTAGGCCATCTTCAAGTATCTAAAAGACAGTATTATACATTGGATACATTAGTGACACTTGTGATTTTGATGTTGTTGTTGTTGTGGTCTTCAGTCCTGAGACTGGTTTGATGCAGCTCTCCATGCTACTCTATCCTGTGCAAGCTTCTTCATCTCCCAGTACCTACTGCAACCTACATCCTTCTGAATCTGCTTAGTGTATTCATCTCTTGGTCACCCTCTGCGATTTTTACCCTCCACGGTGCCCTCCAATGCTAAATTTGTGATCCCTTGATGCCTCAAAACATGTCCTACCAACCGATCCCTTCTTCTAGTCAAGTTGTGCCACAAACTTCTCTTCTCCCCAATTCTATTCAATACCTCCTCATTAGTTACGTGATCTACCCACCTTATCTTCAGCATTCTTCTGTAGCACCACATTTCGAAAGCTTCTATTCTCTTCTTGTCCAAACTAGTTATCATCCATGTTTCACTTCCATACATGGCTACACTCCATACAAATACTTTCAGAAACGACTTCCTGACACTCAAATCTATACTCGATGTTAAATAATTTATCTTCTTCAGAAACGCTCTCCTTTCCATTGCCAGTCTACATTTTATATCCTCTCTACTTTGACCATCATCAGTTATTTTGCTCCCCAAATAGCAAAAATCATCTACTGCATTAAGTGTCTCATTTCCTAATCTAATTCCCTCAGCATCACCAGACTTAATTAGACTACATTCCATTATCCTCGTTTTGCTTTTGTTGATGCTCATCTTATATCCTCCTTTCAAGACACTGTCCATTCCGTTCAACTGCTCTTCCAAGTCCTTTGCTGTCTCTGACAGAATTACAATGTCATCGGCGAACCTCAAAGTTTTTACTTCTTCTCCATGAATTTTAATACCTACTCCGAATTTTTCTTTTGTTTCCTTTACTGCTTGCTCAATATACAGATTGAATTTTGATGTAGGAATTACTTTATGAATTATTTTTTATGCCATGTATGCCGTTGTTCCAATGACTTCATGTTATGCTCATAAAATAAATCAGAGATGTTTTCCGCTATTATAGGAGCATGTTACTTGCGAGCAGTTGTTGGAAAGCTCTCATATATAAGACCCATGTATGAACTAGGAAGATTATAATTATTTTACAGAAATTTGTTAATTAACCTGCATATGCTTTTGTTCTCAATCATATTTAATTATCACTCATCATTGATGTAAATATGACTACATAATTTCTTTAAAATAATTTGTAAATATTTAACAAACGTAATTGTTGGGTTCAAATTAATGATATGGTTATAATAGAGGGAAACATTCCACGTAGGAAAAATATATCTAAAAACAAAGATGATGTGACTTACCAAATGAAAGTGCTGGCAGGTCGACAGACACACAAACATACACACAGAATTCAAGCTTTCGCAACAAACTGTTGCCTCATCAGGAAAGAGGGAAGGAGAGGGAAAGACAAAAGGATGTGGGTTTTAAGGGAGAGGGTAAGGAGTCATTCCAATCCCGGGAGCGGAAAGACTTACCTTAGGGGGAAAAAAGGACGGGTATACACTCGCGCACACACACACATGTCCATCCACACATATACAGACACAAGCAGACATATTTAAAGACCAAATATGTCTGCTTGTGTCTGTATATGTGTGGATGGATATGTGTGTGTGTGCGAGTGTATACCAGTCCTTTTATTCCCCTTAAGGTAAGTCTTTCCGCTCCCGGGATTGGAATGACTCCTTCCAGATGTGGAAAGGGTCCTTCCGGATGCCATGAAGGGTACAGGGTGCACCCATCTGCGGGTGGTCGCTCATGTCGGCACCAATGATGTGTGTCGCTATGGATCGGAGGAAATCCTCTCTGGCTTCCGGCGGCAAAGTCAGGACATGCAGGGGCCAAGCAGCAACGGTATTGTAATTGTAAACTGTCGAAGCTGCACTGGTAAAGTACCGGAACTTCAAGCAGGGGCCAAGCAGCAACGGTATTGTAATTGTAAACTGTCGAAGCTGCACTGGTAAAGTACCGGAACTTCAAGCACTGATAGAAAGCACCGAAGCTGAAATCGTTATAGGTACAGAAAGCTGGCTGAAGGCAGAGATAAATTCTGCCGAAATTTTTACAAAGGCACAGATGGTGTTTATAAAGGATAGATTGCATGCAACCAGTGGTGGCGTGTTTGTCGCTGTTAGTAGTGGTTTATCTTGTAGTGAAGTAGAAGTGGATAGTTCCTGTGAATTATTATGGGTGGAGGTTACACTCAACAACCGAGCTAAGTTAATAGTTGGCTCCTTTTACCAACTTCCCGACTCAGCAGCATTAGCGGCAGAACAACTGAGAGAAAATTTGGAATACATTTCACATAAATTTTCTCAGCCTGTTATAGTCTTAGGTGGAGATTTCAATTTACCAGATATAGACTGGGACACTCAGATGTTTAGGACTGGTGGTAGGGACAGAGCATCGAGTGACATTATACTGAGTGCACTATCCGAAAATTACCTCTAGCAATTAAACAGACAACCGACTCGTGGAAATAACATCTTGGACCTACTGATAACAAACAGACCCGAACTTTTCAACTCTGTAAGTGCAGAACAGGGAATCAGTGATCATAAGGCCATTGCAGCATCCCTGAATATGGAAGTTAATAGGAATATAAAAAAAGGGAGGAAGGTTTATCTGTTTAGCAAGAGTAATAGAAGGCAGATCTCAGACTACCTCACACATCAAAACGAAAATTTCTGTTCAGACGCTGACAATGTTGAGTGTTTATGGAAAAAGTTTAAGGCAATCGTAAAATGCGTTTTAGACAGGCACGTGCCGAGTAAAACTGTGAGGGACGGGAATAACCCACCGTGGTTCAACAACAAAGTTAGAAAACTACTGCGAAAGCAAAGAGAGCTTCACTCCAAGTGTAAATGCAGCCAAAACCTCTCAGACAAACAGAAGCTAAACGATGTCAAAGTTAGTGTAAGGAGGGCTATGTGTGAAGCGTTCAGTGAATTCGAAAGTAAAATTCTATGTACTGACTTGACAGAAAATCCTAGGAAGTTCTGGTCTTACGTTAAATCAGTAAGTGGCTCGAAACAGCATATCCAGACACTCCGGGATGATGATGGCATTGAAACAGAGGATGACACGCGTAAAGCTGAAATACTAAACACCTTTTTCCAAAGCTGTTTCACAGAGGAGAACCGCACTGCAGTTCCTTCTCTAAATCCTCGCACAAACGAAAAAATGGCTGACATCAAAATAAGTGTCCAAGGAATAGAAAAGCAACTGGAATCACTCAACAGAGGAAAGTCCACTGGACCTGATGGGATACCAATTCGATTCTACACAGAGTACGCGAAAGAACTTGCCCCCCTTCTAACAGCCGTGTACCGCAAGTCTCTAGAGGAACGGAAGGTTCCAAATGATTGGAAAAGAGCACAGGTAGTCCCAGGGTCATCAAGCAGATGCGCAAAACTATAGACCTATATCTCTGACGTCGACCTGTTGTAGAATTTTAGAACATGTTTCTTGCTCGCGTATCATGTTGTTTTTGGAAACCCAGAATCTACTCTGTAGGAATCAACACGGATTCCGGAAACAGCGATCGTGTGAGACCCAACTCGCTTTATTTGTTCATGAGACCCAGAAAATATTAGATACAGGCTCCCAGGTAGATGCTATTTTCCTTGACTTCCAGGAGGCGTTCGATACAGTTCCGCACTGTTGCCTGATAAGCAAAGTAAGAGCCTACGGAATATCAGACCAGCTGTGTGGCTGGATTGAAGAGTTTTTAGCAAACAGAACACAGCATGTTGTTATCAATGGAGAGACGTCTAGAGACGTTAAAGTAGCCTCTGGCGTGCCACAGGGGAGTGTTATGGGACCATTGCTTTTCACAATATATATAAATGACCTAGTAGATAGTGTCGGAAGTTCCATGCGGCTTTTTGTGGATGATGCTGTAGTACACAGAGAAGTTGCAGCATTAGAAAATTGTAGCAAAATGCAGGAAGATCTGCAGGGGATAGGCACTTGGTGCAGGGAGTGGCAACTGACCCTTAACATAGACAAATGTAATGTATTGCGAATACATAGAAAGAAGGATCCTTTATTGTATGATTATATGATAGCGGAACAAACACTGGTAGCAGTTACTTCTGTAAAATATCTGGGAGTATGCGTGCGGAACGATTTGAAGTGGAATGATCACATAAAATTAATTGTTGGTAAGGCGGGTACCAGGTTGAGATTCATTGGGAGAGTCCTTAGAAAATGTAGTCCATCAACAAAGGAGGTGGCTTACAAAGCACTCGTTTGACCTATACTTGAGTATTGCTCATCAGTGTGGGATCCGTACCAGATCGGGTTGACGGAGGAGATAGAGAAGATCCAAAGAAGAGCGGCGTGTTTCGTCACAGGGTTATTTGGTACCCGTGATAGCGTTACAGAGATGTTTAGCAAACTCAAGTGGCAGACTCCGCAAGAGAGGTGCTCTGCATCGCGGTGTAGCTTGCTCGCCAGGTTTCGAGAGGGAGCGTTTCTGGATGAGGTATCAAATATATTGCTTCCCCCTACTTATACCTCCCAAGGAGATCACAAATGTAAAATTAGAGAGATTCGAGCGCGCACGGAGGCTTTCAGACAGTAGTTCTTCCCGCGAACCGTACGCGACTGGAACAGAAAAGGGAGGTAATGACAGTGGCACGTAAAGTGTCCTCCGCCACACACCGTTGGGTGGCTTGCGGAGTATAAATGTAGATGTAGATGAAAGAAGGAACCATGTTTCCTGCCCTCTGCAGTGAAACAATTTCAGAATACTGAACTGAGTGTTTCAGCCTTCGTTATTCATGAACATATAATCAAAATTCATACTTCTTAACGCAACAGTGAGTCATCAATTATTTCAAATGACTCCAGGCATTGAGGTGTAGTTCCAATGTAAGACAGTGCTTGCTGTAGTTCCTAGAGCACAAACATCAGCAGTCTTGAATTTAGCATTTGCTGATGAGGGACATTATCTGTAATAACCATACCATGGATACTTGATTGATTACTTTCACTACTGTATCCATTCTGACGTTTTTTATTTTTAAAAGTAGCTTGATGTTCAAATTGGCTCATGGTAGAATGGAATAGTGCAAATAGTCAGTAATGAGTAACTTTCACATCATACCACAAGATTCTGTTAGGGCATTACACCAGAAGAATCCAGAACTAACCAGTCATTCTGAAGACAAAGCACTGATGTAAAACATTTTCAATGAATATAGAGTAAGCTAGTTCCTTAAATCAATTACATTCAAGTGTAAGAAAAATAAGTTATGGCTCACATGTTTTATTGTGAAGACACAAACCTTTAAAATTAAGTATGTTACCAGGATTCTCTCACTGGCTTGAAGGGGAAAATAGAGGTGTGGGTGGGGGACTTCCTTCCCTTATCATGCTTATGAATGTGCCTTCACCAAAGTCATACAAACAGTTTGTATTCCAAATTGAATTAATTTACAGTGGAGTGTGTGCCATTAACAAACTTACAAGCAGATTGAAACTCTCTGTTAGAATCTTGTCTTTTGTAGGGAATGCTCTGACTTAGCTATCCACACGACTCGTGTCGCGTTTGGACATTGCAATGGAAAGAACATAATTTGCACTCTTCAAAAAGGTTGTTAAGTTCTTCTGCTGAGGGTTAAGTCTCTGATATATTAAACGAATTTGAGGTGTCATATTTGGCAACTCGCTTGTGTAGAACTAAATTGACAGATTAAGATATTTTGGCTCAACACCCCCCCCCCCCCTCCCCCACCACCACTATTTTTTTCAGAAAACCATCCCTAAGGTTCCTTTTGGCTCAACACTCCCCCCCCCCCCCCCCCCATCCACTATTTTTTTCAGAAAACCTTCCCTATAAATTCATGAGGTTCCTGGTGCTGTGCGTATATTTCCTTTGAATGTTCATTTGACACTCGCCATACATCTAGTTGTTTGACGGAAATTGAGGACATGTAACAGAGTGAGTGAAAGAGCCATTGTAAAGTGAGCAGGATTAAATTTTTAATTCTTTACTAATTCAAGTTGTCTGAGAAATTTATTTGCACACCTTCTTGTTATTCGTCATTGTTTTACTTACCTTAGTAGCCCCGCTACTCCAACCTATTTCAACGCAGAAAAAAAAATACAAATATAAAAAAAAAAAACTGCAGGCTGCATCTAGGAACTCAACAAAGGTTCTCTGTTCCCAAGCCAGATGCCGTGGTCACTATGTCGGCAGCATTCTCGAACAGCGTTTACTTTATGGGTACGTAAGTGGCAATTACAAAACTTTCTTTCCTCAATTACTAAAAAAATATGAGTTTTTGGGACACAATCTATAATGATGAAAAATGTTCAATGTCTGCTCGGAAGCTGCACAGTCAGTGCAGTGGATTGCCAAGTGAAGAGGCCTGGGTCTTCACTCCTGGACAAGTTGGGGATTTTCTCTTCTTGGGGACTGGGTGCTATGTTGTCCTTATGTTTGTATCCTCATAAGTGACAGTCCACAGTTATGCCGATTGAACAGGCACCACTCAAATGTCAATAAACAGAGAAAAAAAACAAAAAATGCTCAATTTTCAGTTAAACAATAGAAACTCTAGGTTGGAATATAAACAATATTAGGAAAAGGATAGATTGCACATATGACTGCTATCGCCGGTAGATCCCCCCAGTTGGAGCTGCCAGAGACAGCGGTCATGTGTGCATGATGTGTGCTTGCTTCTGTGAATCTGTGTTTCTTTTCTTTGCTGAAGAAGGCTTTGGCCTGAGGCTATAATTTAGCCTTACACACACACACACACACACACACACACACACACAGACAGTTCCCTATCAAACACACATTTGGGTACTGCAGGAGCTGAGGGAGGTGAAAGTAAATGTCCTACAGTAAAATAAAAAATCTCAGTGCCATTTATAAAAGGCTGCAAACCTGGAAGCTAGTCTATTTTCCTCCATTATTTACTTTTCTCTTCCAAAGAAGCAGCTTCATTTTGAAGATTGAATTGTTGACAATAAGGTGATTGAATTCAGTTTCATTTTCTTGAAGAGCTTATTCAGTGAGCTTTAACTTCTCAAATATATCACATAAGTATCAACCTCTAGTAGAAGTTCAGCATTGAGAAAGCACATAGCACTGAGCATTATCTTCTTCCAGGTAAGAGCAGACTTTTCGTCCAAGTTAAAAAATGCATGATAAAACATTTCCCCTGGAAAACGAATGAGCACTGCTATAAAATAAGAGAGATTTATGTTCGGCTCCTATATTGTAACATGTCTGTCTAAAAAAAATCTAGCTTTCTGAGAATGAGTTATTATAAAGTTCTCCACATTAAGACAGTTTCCAGTACTTGATTCAAATCAACACTCAAATGTTCCACAGCAAGCACTTCTCTACGGATAATGCAAAGGGACCAAATAATATTAGGAGCTTTGTCAAGGGTAAGTGCTAACAGACCACAGTAATACCCCAACATGGATTGCGCACCATCAGTACACACACCAACACAATGAGACCAGTTAATTTGATTTTCTGTTATGACATTGTCCACATCTCAAACAGATCCTTGACTGTCATTTATGCATTTATTTCCTTACAAAAAGTAAGATCTTCCATTGTTTTGTTACTTTTTTCATCAACAAATTGCACAGAGCAAATTAAATGAGCATCCCTATTGCTATCAAAGGCTTCATCAAGCTGCATAACAATATTCATCCCTCTAATTGTTCTATAATTACTTCAGGAAGATGCTCTCATAAATCTTGAATTTGATGACAACGGAATGAGCAAAAGCTGTTTTGCTATGGGCACCATGGCAAGAGCACACTTCTTCTTCTTCTTCTTGGTGTCACAAACACATGTAGTGTGTTGGCCGCTCACAGACGGCTATCTATTCACCCCGGCTCTATGCAGCACTTCAGCATTGCTCAATTTCTCAATCCATAGTATTTTTAGTAATCGGTGCAAGAACCACATTTCTGTTGCTTCTAATCTCTTTACAGAGCAGCACTTCAGCATTGCTCAATTTCTCAATCCATGGTATTTTTAGTAATCGGTGCAAGAACCACATTTCTGTTGCTTCTAATCTCTTTACAGGAGCTGCTTAATTGACCAAGTTTCCACTCCACAGAGTAGGATGGGGATAATGTAGCATTGTACCACCCCTATTCTCAGATGGAGCGACATGTCTGTGTATATCAGCACATTTCGTATCTTTCAGAATGTTTCTTTGGCAATCACACTGCGAATCTTAATTTTCTCATAACAATCAAGTTTCGAGTTTATCACAGATGCTAGGTATTTAAATTTGGTTACTTTCTCAATTTTACTACCATTAATGACTAGGCACTCGATTTGACCAGGGGTTCTTTCAATTGATATCCACTTAGTTTTCTTGGCATTTATTCTGACAGCAAAATGCTGACCAGCTTTATCTATTTCTGTAAGTATTTTCTGTAGCTCGGCTACAGATGGCGCAAACAAAGCCGTGTCGTCGGCCTACCACAAGTTCCAGATCTTCACGCCATTTACTTTTATACCAAATAATTCTGAGTCTTGACTGGATTGAAAAATCTTGTCCAGATACAAATTGAACAGGAATGGGGATAGTATATAGCCCTGGCACACTTCTTTCAGTATTTGCACAGATTCTGTTTTTAAATTTTTGTTAATTCTGACCTCTGCTTTGGCAACAGCACACAATAAAATTAATTCTTCTGCGATCGTATGGGCTTTCTTACATTTTGCTACACAGTAAGCTACACTGCAAGAAGCTAGAAATGCTTCACTTGAGAATTCTGCATGCTTAGAAAATGATGATTTTTGTTCTTTCATTTGATAAACTTTTATATAAACATATGCCACTGGTTTCACTGTGTCATTCTTATGGACACTTTCTGAAAGACATTTTAATTTTCTAGGTAGCATATATTCAACAGAAAGTACTTTCCAACACAAAACACACTTTCCACAGTTTTCATTTTTTCACAACAGTGCACACGAAACCAGAATCCAAGTAGGTATCGGCATATTTTCTACACTTGCATTTCCTCTCTTCATTGCCATTTTTCTTGCTGTTCTCAGCAAGTTCTCACTTTTTACTTCCACTTGACAAATTTAAAAACTTTCCCATAGTTCATCACCTTTATCAAATTTATAACAAAGTCACAATATAAAAAAAGACTGGTTGAAAACACAACACTCAGTGCTGATGCTAACCATCATCTAAAATGGTGAGAGACCACTCAGTTTGACACCGGAAATAACAGCTGTCTTCCTTGCCACCAACGACAAAACAAATCCATGATGTCAGATCGTCATTCATGATTCACCATACAGGTTGAATGCCACTGCTTTAGGTGACTAGGGAAGGCACATTTGGGGCGGCTTTAAAGTTTCACCTTTTAGGACTAATATTTGTCCTCATTGGTAATTTAAAGAGTTCTGCAAATTACTAAATAACAACAGGCAACATCTTTACTTTTCTGCAGTTCAGAGGGCAACTGTGCAGGAATACTTGTATAACATGAAACATTTTCTGATTTTAAAGGTCTGTTTAACACCTGCCAGTTCACTGCACCCGTTATTAAACAACCAAATACAGCTGCATTAGTTTTAGTCATGCAGGCACTGTTTTCACCATGAACTGGCACTAGTTTTGATAATACAACTCTTACAAAGATTAATCCTTTTGGTGCTGTGGGCATGTATACAGGTCCTGATACACCATTTCCTAGGTGTTGTGGGCATGTATATATGCACTGTTTGGGTTTTCCTACAGTGCTATGGATGTCAGACAGTGCTCTGAGCCACAGACCTCACTGCTGCAGATGAGTGCTTGCATATCATGATGAATAAAAAAAATTTGCGAAAAAACCTTATTTTGATATGAGCTCATTCCATCTCAAATCAGCACACCTATTTCACCTCACCATTTAAGATTTTGCTAAAATTTAGTATACTTATAGTGAGTGCTGAGATTACAAAAAATTCCAAATATCAATTTTTTTAATCTCAAACCAATCCTGAAATATGGCTATGTAAACTTTTCAAAAACCAGCCAAAAACGTGTGAACGGACTTTTTTTTAAACTGCCCTAGGAGCTGCTCTAATTGAGCTAGAGAGCTGAGAAAGGTGTCACTTTACAGCCTTTTGCATGCTCTTCCCAGGGATATACAACAAAACATAGCTTTTAATTAATAACCTTTTTCAAAATACTAATTAATATTTTGATTTAATTTTTTTACAAAAAGTACATAATTGAAAATTTTCAAAACATTTGCACAACTACTTCACACTGTTGTAAATCACATGGCAGAATATAAATGTGGGATGATGATGGGTTCATTGATAAAAAAAATTATACCAGGCTCTTGTTTTTCACTAACAGCCATAGTTTGACCAAAGTGACCTTTAAAAAACAGGAATTTCATGAAAATATACTGAAAGGTAAGTAAAAAAAAAAGGTATTAGAAATATCAAAACATCACCTTATTAACACAAAACTAATCAGCATATTTTATAATTGATTGCTTATTTTAATTTCACACAACTTAACTAACCGTATATTAACTGATAAAACAAAAAAGTTTGAGCATTTAACTACAAAATGAAATAAAGTATGAAAAAGTACAAGTATTCACATAATAGTTCTGGTCCATGATGTTTGGAATGAAACTCTTAAAAAAATTAAATACATAACACTTGTTTTTGCATAACACGTATCTATACGTAGTCAAATTTAACACAATAGGTACTAGCAGTAATTTTGAAACAACTTTCTATAAAATGTACATTAGCACTAACCTGAGACAAAAATTAAGTTTTGGGTTAAAAACAGTTTCCCAATAAATTGTCTTGGAACTTCACAGATTACATCTTAATAAAGCCGACTGGGTTTGGTTTACATCATTTTCATTACGAATGTATGTTCTCCCTGTCGGAGTAAATGGATTTACTTTTGTGAGAACATCCACAAATGACACCCACACGACATCTGCATGTGCAGGATAGGAGAATGACTTGTTGTTGTTGTTGTGGTCTTCAGTCCTGAGACTGGTTTGATGCAGCTCTCCATGCTACTCTATCCTGTGCAAGCTTCTTCATCTCCCAGTACCTACTGCAACCTACATCCCTCTCAATCTGCTTAGTGTATTCATCTCTTGGTCTCCCCCTATGATTTTTACCCTCCACGTAGCCCTCCAATACTAAATTGGTGATCCCTTGATGCCTCAGAACATGTCCTACCAACCGATCCCTTCTTCTGGTCAAGTTGTGGCACAAACTTCTCTTCTCCCCAATCCTATTCAATACTTCCTCATTAGTTATGTGATCTACCCATCTAATCTTCAGCATTCTTCTGTAGCACCACATTTCGAAAGCTTCTATTCTCTTCTTGTCCAAACTATTTACCGACCATGTTTCACTTCCATACATGGCTACACTCCATACGAATACTTTCAGAAATAACTTCCTGACACTTAAATCTATACTCGATGTTAACAAATTTCTCTTCTTCAGAAACGCTTTCCTTGCCATTGCCAGTCTACATTTTATATCCTCTCTACTTCGTCCACCATCAGTTATTTTGCTCCCCAAATAGCAAAACTCCTTTACTACTTTAAGTGTCTCATTTCCTAATCTAATACCCTCAGCATCACCCGACTTAACTCGACTACATTCCATTATCCTCGTTTTGCTTTTGTTGATGTTCATCTTATATCCTCCCTTCAAGACATCATCCATTCCGTTCAACTGCTCTTCCAAGTCCTTTGCTGTCTCTGACAGAATTACAATGTCATCGGCGAACCTCAAAGTTTTTTTTTTCTTCTCCATGGATTTTAATACCTACTCCAAATTTTTCTTTTGTTTCCTTTACTGCTTGCTCAATATAGAGATTGAATAACATCGGGGAGAGGCTACAACCCTGTCTTACTCCCTTCCCAACCACTGCTTCCCTTTCATGTCCCTCAACTCTTATAACTGCCATCTGGTTTCTGTTTAAGTTGTAAATAGCCATTCGCTCCCTGTATTTTACCCCTGCCACCTTTAGAATTTGAAAGAGAGTATTCCAGTCAACATTGTCGAAAGCTTTCTCTAAGTCTACAAACGCTAGAAACGTAGGTTTGCCTTTCCTTAATCTTTCTTCTAAGATACGTCGTAAGGTCAGTATTGCCTCACGTGTTCCAGTATTTCTACGGAATCCAAACTGATCTTCCCCGAGGTCAGCTTCTACTAGTTTTTCCATTCGTCTGTAAAGAATTCGTGTTAGTACTTTGCAGCTGTGGCTTATTAAACTGATTGTTCGGTAATTTTCACATCTGTCAACACCTGCTTTCTTTGGGATTGGAATTATTATATTCTTCTTGAAGTCTGAGGGTATTTCGCCTGTTTCATACATCTTGCTCACCAGATGGTAGAGTTTTGTCAGGACTGGCTCTCCCAAGGCCGTCAGTAGTTCCAATGGAATGTTGTCTACTCCGGGGGCCTTGTTTCGACTCAGGTCCTTCAGTGCTCTGTCAAACTCTTCACGCAGTATCGTATCTCCCATTTCATCTTCATCTACATCCTCTTCCATTTCCATAATATTGTCCTCAAGTGCATCGCCCTTGTATAGACCCTCTATATACTCCTTCCACCTTTCTGCTTTCCCTTCTTTGCTTAGAACTGGGTTTCCATCAAAGCTCTTGATGTTCATACATGTGGTTCTCTTATCTCCAAAGGTCTCTCTAATTTTCCTGTAGGCAGTATCTATCTTACCCCTAGTGAGATAAGCCTCTACATCCTTACATCTGTTCTCTAGCCATCCCTGCTTAGCCATTTTGCACTTCCTGTCGATCTCATTTTTGAGACGTTTGTATTCCTTTTTGCCTGCTTCATTTACTGCATTTTTATATTTTCTCCTTTCATCAATTAAATTCAATATTTCTTCTGTTACCCAAGGATTTCTACTAACCCTCTTCTTTTTACCTACTTGATCGTCTGCTGCCTTCACTACTTCATCCCTCAGAGCTACCCATTCTTCTTCTACTGTATTTCTTTCCCCCATTCCTTTCAATTGTTCCCTTATGCTCTCCCTGAAACTCTGTACAACCTCTGGTTCTTTCAGTTTATCCAGGTCCCATCTCCTTAAATTCCCACCTTTTTTCAGTTTCTTCAATTTTAATCTACAGGTCATAACCAATAGATTGTGGTCAGAGTCCACATCTGCCCCTGGAAATGTCTTACAATTTAAAACCTGGTTCCTAAATCTCTGTCTTACCATTATATAATCTATCTGATACCTTTTAGTATCTCCAGGGTTCTTCCATGTATACAACCTTCTTTCATGATTCTTAAACCAAGTGTTAGCTATGATTAAGTTGTGCTCTGTGCAAAATTCTATCAGGCGGCTTCCTCTTTCATTTCTTAGCCCCAATCCATATTCACCTACTACGTTTCCTTCTCTCCCTTTTCCTACACTCGAATTCCAGTCACCCATGACTATTAAATTTTCGTCTCCCTTCACTATCTGAATAATTTCTTTTATTTCATCATACATTTCTTCAATTTCTTCGTCATCTGCAGAGCTAGTTGGCATATAAACTTGTACTACTGTAGTAGGTGTGGGCTTCGTATCTATCTTGGCCACAATAATGCGTTCACTATGCTGTTTGTAGTAGCTTACCCGCATTCCTATTTTCCTATTCATTATTAAACCTACTCCTGCATTACCCCTATTTGATTTTGTGTTTATAACCCTGTAGTCACCTGACCAGAAGTCTTGTTCCTCCCGCCACCGAACTTCACTAATTCCCACTATATCTAACTTCAACCTATCCATTTCCCTTTTTAAATTTTCTAACCTACCTGCCCGATTAAGGGATCTGACATTCCACGCTCCGATCCGTAGAACGCCAGTGTTCTTTCTCCTGATAACGACATCCTCTTGAGTAGTCCCCGCCCGGAGATCCGAATGGGGGACTATTTTACCTCCGGAATATTTTACCCAAGAGGACGCCATCATCATTTAATCATACAGTAAAGCTGCATGCCCTCGGGAAAAATTACGGCCGTAGTTTCCCCTTGCTTTCAGCCGTTCGCAGTACCAGCACAGCACAGCAAGGCCGTTTTGGTTATTGTTACAAGGCCAGATCAGTCAATCATCCAGACTGTTGCCCTTGCAACTACTGAAAAGGCTGCTGCAGACACGTTTGTCTGGCCTCTCAACAGATACCCCTCCGTTGTGGTTGTACCTACGGTACGGCTATCTGTATCACTGAGGCACGCAAGCCTCCCCACCAACGGCAAGGTCCATGGTTCATGGGGGGAGGAGGAGAATGACTTAGCTGGTCCAATTGGATGAAGAAAAGTTATTTTCAGTTCATCAAGTTCTTTGTTTTTTTCTAAAATGTACCCAAGCCACCAGTTTCTGCCATATACAGTGGTGACATAGCGTGATACATCTTGTAACTTTAGTTTGTCTGGTGATATAGTTACTTCCATCTCCCAAATCTGCATATCACCTGAAAAGTATTTGACTATTAATTTTGATGTAGTGTTGGGAATGAACACATGAAATTGCTGTGTTCCTATGATTGTCAATGCCTCTTCAAGTCGGCTTTTTAAAAATATTTCTGAAGCACCATAGTCTTCTTGAGTGGACTAAGCAAAATCAACATTTTGATATTATCTACTGCCCACTCAAATAGATCTCATGGAGTTTGGATATGATTTTGGTATGGCCTTTGCAAACTTGCACGAGCTGCCAGTCTCTTAACTGAACCCTCTACTCCACCCCACGGCCCTTTCCCATGTGCTGTGACTGAAAACTACCACTCAGCTTTTATGTTGAAGTTTTCCTCATGAAGGCAAAGGTTCAGGAAGTTTTTCTTATTTTTCTACTGAGCAGCAGAAGTGTCCGAATAATAGTATATCTTTTTTGGAAGCTTTTGAAATTTATTTGTTAGATAAAAAATAAACTGCTTTTGAAAGGAGTAAACCACAACTGTATTGTGCTCCAGACAATCGGAAACAATGACAAAGCTCATATGCTCAATTTTGTCTTCCTGTTTGTAATAGATAACAAAAGGATGAATGGTAATCTGTTGTCTTGTCCAGTGGTAACTCTGAGCTTCATCCTGTAGAACTATACTATAATTTTCTGGAAAATCACATATGACAACAAATTCAGATTCCATAAGATTTACTCTTGTGGAGTTAAGGAATGTTCATTGTTGCTTGGCAATGAAGTCATGCCGAATCAAAGTAGACATCTTATTACAGTTGCTTGGCAATGAAGTCATGCTGAATCAAAGTAGACATCTTATTACAGTTGCTTGGCAATGAAGTCATGCCGAATCAAAGTAGACATCTTATTACAAAATAAATCTATGAATTCTTCAGAAGTTTTCTGAACAATTTTTAGAACACAGCGGTCAACTTACATCCCATGTCAGAACTGACCTCTTTCAATTAAGTTTTCATCAAAAGTCTTGTAAAATTTTACATATGACAATTTCTCCAGGGCAATATTCACAGTTTCCCATGTTGTAATCAACTGATGATGGGTTGCAAAGCATTTTTGCAATGCACTGCTTATAATTGTTTAAACTGCTGTGTGTTACTATATTTAGTTTGGCATTTTCTATCATTAATTTTATGTTTTGGTGAGTTGTGCACACACAGACAGTGTGTGTGCCACTCCAGCCAGCAAATACACAATGTTTCGGTCTCGACTTAGTAAATTTAGAGAAACCTATTTTTATGTTAGGAAACTTGTCTTTAAAATGTTTGTAAGCTTCTTTAAGGTTACAGAAAATAAATCTTTTTGATATTTTTGTTTTACTTCCACTTGTTTCTGTAATAGCCACAAAATCTTTAATACCTGGCATTGCCCAGCTAACTTCATCATTTTCATAAAATGAATGTAAAGTTTTGACAGTTTCTGTTCGTAAATACGTCCCTGGTTTTAGGTTTGGACCTTCCATGAATCCTTTCTCTTTCAAAAGTTTTTTGGACTGCCGAACAATGTAATTAGGAGCATTAAATTCCCTCATTATTTTCCTGACACTCCACTTTTCAGGTAAACTTGTAAGAATCGTTAGTTTTTTTGCTCTATTTATAGAATTATTAAAGTTTGTTTTGAGATTTTGAAGAACGGATTCATCAGCATCAGTATCTGATGAAGTTTCAACAGCAACAAAAAGTTTACGTGTCACTGATGAGGAGATTTTGTTCACTTTTGATTTGGGAACGCCTAGGTGTTACTTTTTTCTTATCAGTTGGGGGATGATTATCTCTGATCCAGAAGAATCTTCAACACTTTTATCACTGATGGGTTCTGGTGTATTTTTCGATGTGGTTACATCTTTACTACATTTATCACAAATCCTGCCTGGTTATTGTTACAAGGCCAGATCAGTCAATCATCCAGACTGTTGCCCTTGCAACTACTGAAAAGGCTGCTGCAGACACGTTTGTCTGGCCTCTCAACAGATACCCCTCCGTTGTGGTTGTACCTACGGTACGGCTATCTGTATCACTGAGGCACGCAAGCCTCCCCACCAACGGCAAGGTCCATGGTTCATGGGGGGAGGAGGAGAATGACTTAGCTGGTCCAATTGGATGAAGAAAAGTTATTTTCAGTTCATCAAGTTCTTTGTTTTTTTCTAAAATGTACCCAAGCCACCAGTTTCTGCCATATACAGTGGTGACATAGCGTGATACATCTTGTAACTTTAGTTTGTCTGGTGATATAGTTACTTCCATCTCCCAAATCTGCATATCACCTGAAAAGTATTTGACTATTAATTTTGATGTAGTGTTGGGAATGAACACATGAAATTGCTGTGTTCCTATGATTGTCAATGCCTCTTCAAGTCGGCTTTTTAAAAATATTTCTGAAGCACCATAGTCTTCTTGAGTGGACTAAGCAAAATCAACATTTTGATATTATCTACTGCCCACTCAAATAGATCTCATGGAGTTTGGATATGATTTTGGTATGGCCTTTGCAAACTTGCACGAGCTGCCAGTCTCTTAACTGAACCCTCTACTCCACCCCACGGCCCTTTCCCATGTGCTGTGACTGAAAACTATCACTCAGCTTTTATGTTGAAGTTTTCCTCATGAAGGCAAAGGTTCAGGAAGTTTTTCTTATTTTTCTACTGAGCAGCAGAAGTGTCCGAATAATAGTATATCTTTTTTGGAAGCTTTTGAAATTTATTTGTTAGATAAAAAATAAACTGCTTTTGAAAGGAGTAAACCACAACTGTATTGTGCTCCAGACAATCGGAAACAATGACAAAGCTCATATGCTCAATTTTGTCTTCCTGTTTGTAATAGATAACAAAAGGATGAATGGTAATCTGTTGTCTTGTCCAGTGGTAACTCTGAGCTTCATCCTGTAGAACTATACTATAATTTTCTGGAAAATCACATATGACAACAAATTCAGATTCCATAAGATTTACTCTTGTGGAGTTAAGGAATGTTCATTGTTGCTTGGCAATGAAGTCATGCCGAATCAAAGTAGACATCTTATTACAGTTGCTTGGCAATGAAGTCATGCTGAATCAAAGTAGACATCTTATTACAGTTGCTTGGCAATGAAGTCATGCCGAATCAAAGTAGACATCTTATTACAAAATAAATCTATGAATTCTTCAGAAGTTTTCTGAACAATTTTTAGAACACAGCGGTCAACTTACATCCCATGTCAGAACTGACCTCTTTCAATTAAGTTTTCATCAAAAGTCTTGTAAAATTTTACATATGACAATTTCTCCAGGGCAATATTCACAGTTTCCCATGTTGTAATCAACTGATGATGGGTTGCAAAGCATTTTTGCAATGCACTGCTTATAATTGTTTAAACTGCTGTGTGTTACTATATTTAGTTTGGCATTTTCTATCATTAATTTTATGTTTTGGTGAGTTGTGCACACACAGACAGTGTGTGTGCCACTCCAGCCAGCAAATACACAATGTTTCGGTCTCGACTTAGTAAATTTAGAGAAACCTATTTTTATGTTAGGAAACTTGTCTTTAAAATGTTTGTAAGCTTCTTTAAGGTTACAGAAAATAAATCTTTTTGATATTTTTGTTTTACTTCCACTTGTTTCTGTAATAGCCACAAAATCTTTAATACCTGGCATTGCCCAGCTAACTTCATCATTTTCATAAAATGAATGTAAAGTTTTGACAGTTTCTGTTCGTAAATACGTCCCTGGTTTTAGGTTTGGACCTTCCATGAATCCTTTCTCTTTCAAAAGTTTTTTGGACTGCCGAACAATGTAATTAGGAGCATTAAATTCCCTCATTATTTTCCTGACACTCCACTTTTCAGGTAAACTTGTAAGAATCGTTAGTTTTTTTGCTCTATTTATAGAATTATTAAAGTTTGTTTTGAGATTTTGAAGAACGGATTCATCAGCATCAGTATCTGATGAAGTTTCAACAGCAACAAAAAGTTTACGTGTCACTGATGAGGAGATTTTGTTCACTTTTGATTTGGGAACGCCTAGGTGTTACTTTTTTCTTATCAGTTGGGGGATGATTATCTCTGATCCAGAAGAATCTTCAACACTTTTATCACTGATGGGTTCTGGTGTATTTTTCGATGTGGTTACATCTTTACTACATTTATCACAAATCCTGCCTGGTTATTGTTACAAGGCCAGATCAGTCAATCATCCAGACTGTTGCCCTTGCAACTACTGAAAAGGCTGCTGCAGACACGTTTGTCTGGCCTCTCAACAGATACCCCTCCGTTGTGGTTGTACCTACGGTACGGCTATCTGTATCACTGAGGCACGCAAGCCTCCCCACCAACGGCAAGGTCCATGGTTCATGGGGGGAGGAGGAGAATGACTTAGCTGGTCCAATTGGATGAAGAAAAGTTATTTTCAGTTCATCAAGTTCTTTGTTTTTTTCTAAAATGTACCCAAGCCACCAGTTTCTGCCATATACAGTGGTGACATAGCGTGATACATCTTGTAACTTTAGTTTGTCTGGTGATATAGTTACTTCCATCTCCCAAATCTGCATATCACCTGAAAAGTATTTGACTATTAATTTTGATGTAGTGTTGGGAATGAACACATGAAATTGCTGTGTTCCTATGATTGTCAATGCCTCTTCAAGTCGGCTTTTTAAAAATATTTCTGAAGCACCATAGTCTTCTTGAGTGGACTAAGCAAAATCAACATTTTGATATTATCTACTGCCCACTCAAATAGATCTCATGGAGTTTGGATATGATTTTGGTATGGCCTTTGCAAACTTGCACGAGCTGCCAGTCTCTTAACTGAACCCTCTACTCCACCCCACGGCCCTTTCCCATGTGCTGTGACTGAAAACTACCACTCAGCTTTTATGTTGAAGTTTTCCTCATGAAGGCAAAGGTTCAGGAAGTTTTTCTTATTTTTCTACTGAGCAGCAGAAGTGTCCGAATAATAGTATATCTTTTTTGGAAGCTTTTGAAATTTATTTGTTAGATAAAAAATAAACTGCTTTTGAAAGGAGTAAACCACAACTGTATTGTGCTCCAGACAATCGGAAACAATGACAAAGCTCATATGCTCAATTTTGTCTTCCTGTTTGTAATAGATAACAAAAGGATGAATGGTAATCTGTTGTCTTGTCCAGTGGTAACTCTGAGCTTCATCCTGTAGAACTATACTATAATTTTCTGGAAAATCACATATGACAACAAATTCAGATTCCATAAGATTTACTCTTGTGGAGTTAAGGAATGTTCATTGTTGCTTGGCAATGAAGTCATGCCGAATCAAAGTAGACATCTTATTACAGTTGCTTGGCAATGAAGTCATGCTGAATCAAAGTAGACATCTTATTACAGTTGCTTGGCAATGAAGTCATGCCGAATCAAAGTAGACATCTTATTACAAAATAAATCTATGAATTCTTCAGAAGTTTTCTGAACAATTTTTAGAACACAGCGGTCAACTTACATCCCATGTCAGAACTGACCTCTTTCAATTAAGTTTTCATCAAAAGTCTTGTAAAATTTTACATATGACAATTTCTCCAGGGCAATATTCACAGTTTCCCATGTTGTAATCAACTGATGATGGGTTGCAAAGCATTTTTGCAATGCACTGCTTATAATTGTTTAAACTGCTGTGTGTTACTATATTTAGTTTGGCATTTTCTATCATTAATTTTATGTTTTGGTGAGTTGTGCACACACAGACAGTGTGTGTGCCACTCCAGCCAGCAAATACACAATGTTTCGGTCTCGACTTAGTAAATTTAGAGAAACCTATTTTTATGTTAGGAAACTTGTCTTTAAAATGTTTGTAAGCTTCTTTAAGGTTACAGAAAATAAATCTTTTTGATATTTTTGTTTTACTTCCACTTGTTTCTGTAATAGCCACAAAATCTTTAATACCTGGCATTGCCCAGCTAACTTCATCATTTTCATAAAATGAATGTAAAGTTTTGACAGTTTCTGTTCGTAAATACGTCCCTGGTTTTAGGTTTGGACCTTCCATGAATCCTTTCTCTTTCAAAAGTTTTTTGGACTGCCGAACAATGTAATTAGGAGCATTAAATTCCCTCATTATTTTCCTGACACTCCACTTTTCAGGTAAACTTGTAAGAATCGTTAGTTTTTTTGCTCTATTTATAGAATTATTAAAGTTTGTTTTGAGATTTTGAAGAACGGATTCATCAGCATCAGTATCTGATGAAGTTTCAACAGCAACAAAAAGTTTACGTGTCACTGATGAGGAGATTTTGTTCACTTTTGATTTGGGAACGCCTAGGTGTTACTTTTTTCTTATCAGTTGGGGGATGATTATCTCTGATCCAGAAGAATCTTCAACACTTTTATCACTGATGGGTTCTGGTGTATTTTTCGATGTGGTTACATCTTTACTACATTTATCACAAATCCTGCCTGGTTATTGTTACAAGGCCAGATCAGTCAATCATCCAGACTGTTGCCCTTGCAACTACTGAAAAGGCTGCTGCAGACACGTTTGTCTGGCCTCTCAACAGATACCCCTCCGTTGTGGTTGTACCTACGGTACGGCTATCTGTATCACTGAGGCACGCAAGCCTCCCCACCAACGGCAAGGTCCATGGTTCATGGGGGGAGGAGGAGAATGACTTAGCTGGTCCAATTGGATGAAGAAAAGTTATTTTCAGTTCATCAAGTTCTTTGTTTTTTTCTAAAATGTACCCAAGCCACCAGTTTCTGCCATATACAGTGGTGACATAGCGTGATACATCTTGTAACTTTAGTTTGTCTGGTGATATAGTTACTTCCATCTCCCAAATCTGCATATCACCTGAAAAGTATTTGACTATTAATTTTGATGTAGTGTTGGGAATGAACACATGAAATTGCTGTGTTCCTATGATTGTCAATGCCTCTTCAAGTCGGCTTTTTAAAAATATTTCTGAAGCACCATAGTCTTCTTGAGTGGACTAAGCAAAATCAACATTTTGATATTATCTACTGCCCACTCAAATAGATCTCATGGAGTTTGGATATGATTTTGGTATGGCCTTTGCAAACTTGCACGAGCTGCCAGTCTCTTAACTGAACCCTCTACTCCACCCCACGGCCCTTTCCCATGTGCTGTGACTGAAAACTACCACTCAGCTTTTATGTTGAAGTTTTCCTCATGAAGGCAAAGGTTCAGGAAGTTTTTCTTATTTTTCTACTGAGCAGCAGAAGTGTCCGAATAATAGTATATCTTTTTTGGAAGCTTTTGAAATTTATTTGTTAGATAAAAAATAAACTGCTTTTGAAAGGAGTAAACCACAACTGTATTGTGCTCCAGACAATCGGAAACAATGACAAAGCTCATATGCTCAATTTTGTCTTCCTGTTTGTAATAGATAACAAAAGGATGAATGGTAATCTGTTGTCTTGTCCAGTGGTAACTCTGAGCTTCATCCTGTAGAACTATACTATAATTTTCTGGAAAATCACATATGACAACAAATTCAGATTCCATAAGATTTACTCTTGTGGAGTTAAGGAATGTTCATTGTTGCTTGGCAATGAAGTCATGCCGAATCAAAGTAGACATCTTATTACAGTTGCTTGGCAATGAAGTCATGCTGAATCAAAGTAGACATCTTATTACAGTTGCTTGGCAATGAAGTCATGCCGAATCAAAGTAGACATCTTATTACAAAATAAATCTATGAATTCTTCAGAAGTTTTCTGAACAATTTTTAGAACACAGCGGTCAACTTACATCCCATGTCAGAACTGACCTCTTTCAATTAAGTTTTCATCAAAAGTCTTGTAAAATTTTACATATGACAATTTCTCCAGGGCAATATTCACAGTTTCCCATGTTGTAATCAACTGATGATGGGTTGCAAAGCATTTTTGCAATGCACTGCTTATAATTGTTTAAACTGCTGTGTGTTACTATATTTAGTTTGGCATTTTCTATCATTAATTTTATGTTTTGGTGAGTTGTGCACACACAGACAGTGTGTGTGCCACTCCAGCCAGCAAATACACAATGTTTCGGTCTCGACTTAGTAAATTTAGAGAAACCTATTTTTATGTTAGGAAACTTGTCTTTAAAATGTTTGTAAGCTTCTTTAAGGTTACAGAAAATAAATCTTTTTGATATTTTTGTTTTACTTCCACTTGTTTCTGTAATAGCCACAAAATCTTTAATACCTGGCATTGCCCAGCTAACTTCATCATTTTCATAAAATGAATGTAAAGTTTTGACAGTTTCTGTTCGTAAATACGTCCCTGGTTTTAGGTTTGGACCTTCCATGAATCCTTTCTCTTTCAAAAGTTTTTTGGACTGCCGAACAATGTAATTAGGAGCATTAAATTCCCTCATTATTTTCCTGACACTCCACTTTTCAGGTAAACTTGTAAGAATCGTTAGTTTTTTTGCTCTATTTATAGAATTATTAAAGTTTGTTTTGAGATTTTGAAGAACGGATTCATCAGCATCAGTATCTGATGAAGTTTCAACAGCAACAAAAAGTTTACGTGTCACTGATGAGGAGATTTTGTTCACTTTTGATTTGGGAACGCCTAGGTGTTACTTTTTTCTTATCAGTTGGGGGATGATTATCTCTGATCCAGAAGAATCTTCAACACTTTTATCACTGATGGGTTCTGGTGTATTTTTCGATGTGGTTACATCTTTACTACATTTATCACAAATCCTGCCTGGTTATTGTTACAAGGCCAGATCAGTCAATCATCCAGACTGTTGCCCTTGCAACTACTGAAAAGGCTGCTGCAGACACGTTTGTCTGGCCTCTCAACAGATACCCCTCCGTTGTGGTTGTACCTACGGTACGGCTATCTGTATCACTGAGGCACGCAAGCCTCCCCACCAACGGCAAGGTCCATGGTTCATGGGGGGAGGAGGAGAATGACTTAGCTGGTCCAATTGGATGAAGAAAAGTTATTTTCAGTTCATCAAGTTCTTTGTTTTTTTCTAAAATGTACCCAAGCCACCAGTTTCTGCCATATACAGTGGTGACATAGCGTGATACATCTTGTAACTTTAGTTTGTCTGGTGATATAGTTACTTCCATCTCCCAAATCTGCATATCACCTGAAAAGTATTTGACTATTAATTTTGATGTAGTGTTGGGAATGAACACATGAAATTGCTGTGTTCCTATGATTGTCAATGCCTCTTCAAGTCGGCTTTTTAAAAATATTTCTGAAGCACCATAGTCTTCTTGAGTGGACTAAGCAAAATCAACATTTTGATATTATCTACTGCCCACTCAAATAGATCTCATGGAGTTTGGATATGATTTTGGTATGGCCTTTGCAAACTTGCACGAGCTGCCAGTCTCTTAACTGAACCCTCTACTCCACCCCACGGCCCTTTCCCATGTGCTGTGACTGAAAACTACCACTCAGCTTTTATGTTGAAGTTTTCCTCATGAAGGCAAAGGTTCAGGAAGTTTTTCTTATTTTTCTACTGAGCAGCAGAAGTGTCCGAATAATAGTATATCTTTTTTGGAAGCTTTTGAAATTTATTTGTTAGATAAAAAATAAACTGCTTTTGAAAGGAGTAAACCACAACTGTATTGTGCTCCAGACAATCGGAAACAATGACAAAGCTCATATGCTCAATTTTGTCTTCCTGTTTGTAATAGATAACAAAAGGATGAATGGTAATCTGTTGTCTTGTCCAGTGGTAACTCTGAGCTTCATCCTGTAGAACTATACTATAATTTTCTGGAAAATCACATATGACAACAAATTCAGATTCCATAAGATTTACTCTTGTGGAGTTAAGGAATGTTCATTGTTGCTTGGCAATGAAGTCATGCCGAATCAAAGTAGACATCTTATTACAGTTGCTTGGCAATGAAGTCATGCTGAATCAAAGTAGACATCTTATTACAGTTGCTTGGCAATGAAGTCATGCCGAATCAAAGTAGACATCTTATTACAAAATAAATCTATGAATTCTTCAGAAGTTTTCTGAACAATTTTTAGAACACAGCGGTCAACTTACATCCCATGTCAGAACTGACCTCTTTCAATTAAGTTTTCATCAAAAGTCTTGTAAAATTTTACATATGACAATTTCTCCAGGGCAATATTCACAGTTTCCCATGTTGTAATCAACTGATGATGGGTTGCAAAGCATTTTTGCAATGCACTGCTTATAATTGTTTAAACTGCTGTGTGTTACTATATTTAGTTTGGCATTTTCTATCATTAATTTTATGTTTTGGTGAGTTGTGCACACACAGACAGTGTGTGTGCCACTCCAGCCAGCAAATACACAATGTTTCGGTCTCGACTTAGTAAATTTAGAGAAACCTATTTTTATGTTAGGAAACTTGTCTTTAAAATGTTTGTAAGCTTCTTTAAGGTTACAGAAAATAAATCTTTTTGATATTTTTGTTTTACTTCCACTTGTTTCTGTAATAGCCACAAAATCTTTAATACCTGGCATTGCCCAGCTAACTTCATCATTTTCATAAAATGAATGTAAAGTTTTGACAGTTTCTGTTCGTAAATACGTCCCTGGTTTTAGGTTTGGACCTTCCATGAATCCTTTCTCTTTCAAAAGTTTTTTGGACTGCCGAACAATGTAATTAGGAGCATTAAATTCCCTCATTATTTTCCTGACACTCCACTTTTCAGGTAAACTTGTAAGAATCGTTAGTTTTTTTGCTCTATTTATAGAATTATTAAAGTTTGTTTTGAGATTTTGAAGAACGGATTCATCAGCATCAGTATCTGATGAAGTTTCAACAGCAACAAAAAGTTTACGTGTCACTGATGAGGAGATTTTGTTCACTTTTGATTTGGGAACGCCTAGGTGTTACTTTTTTCTTATCAGTTGGGGGATGATTATCTCTGATCCAGAAGAATCTTCAACACTTTTATCACTGATGGGTTCTGGTGTATTTTTCGATGTGGTTACATCTTTACTACATTTATCACAAATCCTGCCACCACTAGGTATTTGTGGTAATAATTTGGGAATCCATGCTGTGACGTTTCTTTTTTTTTTCCCTGTCTCTAGTAAAATGAATTCTTCAATGGATTACAACACTGCACTCTTAGAGAACAGCACTTTTTACTTGGTTCCATATTGTTACAAAAACCACTTATAAACTCTCCTTCAATTTATGGATTTACTTGTAAATGAACTATTAAATATACTAGATACAAACTGGTCAACGCAGAGGTAACAATTGATTTGCACTAAAACCACAGTGCACAATAATGCTACAGGCACACTAAGCCTTAGAAGGTAACAGTCTCGTATCCTCTCAACAATGGGTCCAGTCTCTGAATGAATGCACAGACATCAAGAGCTGTGCTTGTTTCAACTTGTTCACAGCCTGCTGCCTACATAGACAGGAACACAAGCATGCTCAGCCTTCATACAGTGGCTAAAATCTGTGCAAATGAAATGTGAATTTTTTGACCAGAAGTATTACATCACACCTTATTTAAATCTTAGCCATAGGTCCCACACTCAACATTTCATTTTGCCAGTTAATAGACTATTAGTTTTGTAAGAAACTAAAAAAATAAGCAATCAATTATAGAAAATGTTGTTTAGTTTTGTTTCAAGAAGGTGATATTTTGATATTTCTAGTACTTTTTTACTTACTTTTGGTATATTTTAATGAAATTCCTGTTTGTTAAAGATCAGTTTGGTCAAACTACAGCTGTTAGTAAAAATAGTCCGGGATAACTTTTTTTAACAATGAACCCATCATCATCCCACATTTATATTTTGCCATGTATGAAGTAGTTATGGAAATATTTTGAAAATTTTCAATTATGTACTTTTTGTAAAAAAATTAAATCAAAATATTAATTAGTATTTTCAAAAAGTTTATTACTTAGAAGCTACATTTTTTTGTATATCACTGGAAAGAGCATGAAAAATGCTGAAAAATGACACCTTTCACAGCTCTATAGCTCAATTAGGGCAGCTCCTAGGGCAATTTTAAAAAAAGTCCGTTCACGCATTTTTGGCCAGTTTTTGAAAAGTTTACATAGCTATTTTCAGGAATGGTTTGAGGTAAAAAATTGAAATTTGGTACTTTTCTTAGTTTCAGTACCCACTATAAGTGTACCAACTTTCAGCAAAATCTAAGAGGGTGAGGTAAAATTTTTATTTAAAGTGTTTTGATTTGACATGGAATGACCCTATGTTGAATCATTCATGACATGATGATTGTCATGACCACGTGATTAGCAATGCACAAGGATGTTAAAGGGTGTGTCTTTGGATATGGAACCCAATGGGTGCTCTCAATTGTAAATTAAGTTTCAATACCGTATCTATATTTCATTCACTGCAATGTATGAGCAAAAACCAATCTACCTGCCGTGCGTTTTAACCCTGCGAGATATTTTAAAATTTTGCGCATCGTTTTACTTAACTTGATGCAACACAATGACTATATCATATAATCAAAAGAAATTCAGTCATCTATGAAGCAAAGATATCAGGTTATAAGATCTGCAAAAATCCAAACCCGGGTCTCCTGCTTACTAGGCAGGTGCATTAGCCACTAAGCCACCTTGGTACAGTCGTTCACACAACTGCACAGATTACCCTAGCATGCCTCTCTGCTCGATTTAAATTCTCACTGCCATCCCAGTCTACTTTAACCCCCTTACACAGGAACAAAATTGCTGTTGCGCTCCACGTTCTGGAATAGCACCTCAGCGTTGAACGTAAATGGGTGATCCAGCCTGAAACCCAGGGAAGGGTACCCATACAAATGAAATGACACAATTTCAGAGACTTTTCTGGTTTCATATAGTTTATATATACAAAATCTATATACATAACATCATATCTGTATGAGACTAGTAAAGTCACTGAAATCGTGTTAGACTTTAAACTACCCTCAAGATAAGCTATGTAACACATGGTGTCCCACAATGACCATTAGTAGGTCTGTTCTTCTTAACCTATATGAATGATCTTCCGATGACTTCTCGACACGGCCCAGTCTCGACACGGCCCAGTCTCGACACGGCCCAGTCTCGACACGGCCCAGTCTCGACACGGCCCAATCTCGACAGTCATGAATGATGATGATGATGATGATGATGATGAAGACAACACAACCACCCGGTCCCCAACCTGGCATGGAATCTAACCTAGGATCCCATGATCCAGAGGCAATTTCAGTCAAGTGTTACGCATAACACTCTGCATGCACATCAAATGCTAAACAGTCACCAGTATGGTTTCATTACAATAAACATAAGGCTAAGTTTATATAAACTTATTACTTTTCTGATCAGCCTCTGTACTTATTCCTTAAACAACAAAATTTATACATATTAACTGGCATGATAATACTTATCTTATTGGTTTGGAAGAACAATGAATAGCATTACAAATGACACATCTTGTGTACTGTAGCAATTATAATGTAAATAATAAGAGTGAGTACTTTTGCATGGTAATGACTGAATTCCTGTGATTAACATCACTCTGACTCAATTTCTCATAATAACTTTTGTATTACAGCTGACAAAAATATACTTCTTCAATGCAGTTCCTTAACCCATGCACTAAAAAAAAAAAATTAAGCTCAATCTGTGCATGCGTCTTTTTTGTGGTGAAAATGGGGAAAGCACTGATATTAAAATCATCACTAACTCAGATCCTTGAAGTGACACTGTCAAGTGTCTTTACTTAATGATGTGATTATTTCATTCACCAAATTTTTCAAAAGAGCTTAATTCTGCCATTTTTCATTATGCATTATATATGACTGATGGCTTTCTTCCTGTCTGAAGAGGTGGCACTACCAACAGCTTCGTGGGTGAGCACTTCAACTGCAGAAAGAGTGGGTTTTATTATTATTCCTGTCAATGTAACAATTTGAGCATAAATCAAGTATGTTACCATAGTCACCCAAATACAGGTTGGAACTTCTTGACAAATGGCTTTCAGCTACAAAAGTGTCCACAGTGAATGCAATGTTCTGTAGAACAGTAAAAGAGCAATTCATGCCTCCCTGGAAAAGGAACAGCTACATTAGGAGCTCAATAATTTTGTGTGTTGCTGTTCCTTTCTGTAATATTAATAGTAAACACGACAACTTACTGTATACTTCACAAACAAATCTATGATAGTAATCCACCTGGCCATACAATCTTTTTCCATAGATGTTCTAGCTTATCTTCTTCCCAATCCATTTTCTCGGCAATCTTCATAGCAGTGTTTTCGTTTATGTTCAGATATGCAGCAGTTATTTTGATCAATGGAGAGAATTGGCCCACCATTATGTTTTCTTTTCTCAAAGTAGGCACATAACATGCAAAAACATTTTACCTGACTTATCTTGTACAGGAATCCCATGGCCAAGAGAGTGACACTAACATTTCCAATGTAGATCTACTGTATGGCTTAATGGTGAGAGCCTCCTCTTGGATAAAATGTTGTTGTTTTTGTGATCTTCAGTCCAGAGACTGGTTTGATGCAGCTCTCCATGCTACTCTATCCTGTGCAAGCTTCTTCATCTCCCAGTACATACTGCAACCTACATTCTTCTGAATCTGGTTAATGTATTCATCTCTTGGTCTCCCTCTACAATTTTTACCCTCCACGCTGTCCTCCAATGCTAAATTTATGATCCCTTGATGCCTCAGAACATGTCATACCAACCGGTCCCTTCTTCTTGTCAAGTTGTGCCACAAACTCCTCTTCTCCCTAATTCTATTCAACACCTCGTCATTAGTTATGTGATCTACCCATCTAATCTTCAGCATTCTTCTGTAGCACCACATTTCGAAAGCTTCTATTATCTTCTTGTCCAAACTATTTATCGTCCATGTTTCACTTCCATACATGGCTACACTCCATACGAATACTTTCAGAAACGACTTCCTGACACTTAAATCAATACTCGATGTTAACAAATTTCGCTTCTTCAGAAACGCTTTCCTTGTCATTGCCAGTCTACATTTTATATCCTCTCTACTTCGACCATCATCAGTTATTTTGCTCCCCAAATAGCAAAACTCCTTTACTACTTTAAGTGTCTCATTTCCTAATCTAATTCCCTCAGCATCACCCGACTTAATTCGACTACATTCCATGATCCTCGTTTTGCTTTTGTTGATGTTCATCTTATATCCTCCTTTCAAGACACTGTCCATTCCGTTCAACTGCTCTTCCAAGTCCTTTGCTGTCTCGGACAGAATTACAATGTCATTGGCAAATCTCAAAGTTTTTATTTCTTCTACATGGATTTTAATACCTACTCCAAATTTTTCTTTTGTTTCCTTTACTGCTTGCTCAATATACACATTTAATAACATTGGGGAGAGGCTACAACCCTGTCTCACTCCCTTCCCAACCACTGCTTCCCTTTCATGCCCCTCAACTCTAATAACTGCCATCTGATTTCTGTACAAATTGTAAATAGCCTTTCGCTCCCTGTATTTTACCCCTGCCACCTTTAGAATTTGAAAGAGAGTATTCCAGTCAACATTGTCAAAAGCTTTCTCTAAGTCTACAAATGCTAGAAATGTAGGTTTGCCTTTCCTTAATCTTATCTTCTAAGATAAGTCGTAAGGTCAGTATTGCCTCACGTGTTCCAACATTTCTACGGAATCCAAACTGATCTTCCCCGAGGTCAGCTTCTACCAGTTTTTCCATTCGTCTGTAAAGAATTCGTGTTAGTATTTTGCAGCTGTGACTTATTAAACTGATTGTTCGGTAATTTTCACATCTGTCAACACCTGCTTTCTTTGGGATTGGAATTATTATATTCTTCTTGAAGTCTGAGGGTATTTCGGCTGTCTCATACATCTTGCTCACCAGATGGTAGAGTTTTGTCAGGACTGGCTGTCCCAAGGCCATCAGTAGTTCTAATGGAATGTTGTCTACTCCCGGGGCCTTGTTTTGACTCAGGTCTTTCAGTGCTCCGTCAAACTCTTCACGTAGTATCGTATCTCCCATTTCATCTTCATCTACATCCTCTTCCATTTCCACAATATTGTCCTTAAGTACATTGCCCTTGTATGGACCCTCTATATACTCCCTCCACCTTTCTGCTTTCCCTTTTTTGCTTAGAACTGGCTTTCCATCTGAGCTCTTGATATTCATACAAGTGGTTCTCTTATCTCCAAAGGTCTCTCTAATTTTCCTGTAGGCAGTATCTATCTTACCCCTAGTGAGATAAGCCTCTACATCCTTACATTTGTCCGCTAGCCATCCCTGCTTAGCCATTTTGCACTTCCTGTCGATCTCATTTTTGAGACGTTTGTATTCCTTTTTGCCTGCTTCATTTACTGCATTTTTATATTTACTCCTTACATCAATTAAATTCAATATTTCTTCTGTTACCCAAGGACTTCTACTAGCCCTCATCTTTTTACCTACTTGATCCTCTGCTGCCTTCACTGCTTCATCCCTCAGAGCTACCCATTCTTCTTCTACTGTACTTCTTTCCCCCATTCCTGTCAATTGTTCCCTTATGCTCTCCCTGAAACTCTGTACAACCTCTGGTTTAGTCAGTTTATCCAGGTCCTATCTCCTTAAATTCCCACCTTTTTGCAGTTTATTCAGTTTTAATCTACAGTTCATAACCAATAGATTGTGTTCAGAGTCCACATCTGCCTGGAAATGTCTTACAATTTAAAACCTGGTTCCTAAATCTCTGCATTATATAATCTATCTGATACCTTATAGTATTTCCAAGATTCTTCCATGTATACAACCTTCTTTTATGATTCTTGAACCAAGTGTTAGCTATGATTAGGTTGTGCTCTGTGCAAAATTCTACTAGGCGGCTTCCTCTTTCATTTCTTACCGCTTATCCATATTCACCTACTATGTTTCCTTCTCTCCCTTTTCCTACTCTCGAATTCCAGTCACCCATGACTATTAAATTTTCGTCTCCCTTCACTACCTGAATAATTTCTTTTATCTCATCATACATTTCATCAATTCCTTCATCATCTGCAGAGCTAGTTGGCATATAAACTTGTACTACTGTAGTAGCCGTGGGTCATGTCCATCTTGGCCACAATAATGCGTCACTATTCCGTTTGTAGTAGCTTACCTGCACTCCTATTTTTTTTATTCATTATTAAACCTGCTCCTGCATTACCCATATTTGATTTTGTATTTATAACCCTGTATTCACCTGACCAAAAGTTGGATAAAATATTCTGGGGATAAAATAGTCCCCATTCATATCTCTAGGAGGGTACTAATCAGCAGAATCTTGTCATTAGGGGGAAAAAACTATCACTCCAAGGGACCAAAAGTGAAGCGTTAGATTCTTTAAGTGGATAGGTCGATTAGACAATTTAAAATGGGGAAATAGATAGATTTAAGGTAGCCCTAGATATAATGGGAGTCAGGGCATTATGGTGGCAAGAAGAACACGTCAGTATAGGTTTTTTTAACAGATGTCCTACCATATTGTTCCCTCCTTTTGTCAGTGTTTTCCATACATTCCATTCCTCACTGATTCTTTGGAGAACCTCCTCATTCCTTATCACATCATACCACCTTTTCTTCTGTAATACCATATCTCAAATGCTTTGATTCTCATCTTTTCTGGTTTTCTCACTTCCATGTTTCACTATTACACAATGCTGTCATATAAACACACACGCTCAGATATTTTTTCCTCAAATTAAGGTCTATGTTTGATACTAGTAGACTTTTCTTGGCCAAGAACACCCTTTTCACCATTGCTCGTCTGCTTCTTACGTCCTATTTTCTCCATTTGTCATGGGTTATTTTGCTGCCTAGGTAGCAGAATTCCTTAGTTTGACCTACTTCGCTTTCATTAATCCAGATGCTAAGTTTCTTGCTGTTCTCATCTCTGCCACTTCTCATTACTTTCATTTTTCTTCAGTTTACTTTCAATTATTATTCTATAATCATTAGACTGCTTATTCCATTCACCAGATTCTGCAATTCTTCTTCACTTTCACTAAGGATAGCAATGTAATCAGTGATTATTTTTATTAAAATCCTTTCATCTTGAATTTTAATTCGACCTTTCTTTTATTTCCATAATTGCTTCTTCTATGTAGTCATTGAACAGCGTGGGCAAAAGACTACATCCTTGTCTTATGCCCTTTTTAATCCAAGCAATTTAGTCTTTGCCTCATACTCTCATTGTTCCCTCTTGGTCCTTGTACAAATTGTATATCACCTGTCTTTCCCTACAGCTTATTCCTATTTTTCTCAGAATGTTGAACATCTTGCACCTTTTTACACTGTTGAATGCTTTTTCTAAGTCAACAAATCCTATGAACGTGTCTTGATTTTTGTTTAGTCTTACTTCCATTGTCAACCGAAATGTCAGAATTGCCTCTCTGGTACCTTTAGCTTTCCTAAAGCCAAATTGATCAACGTTTAACACATCCTCAATTTTTTTACAGTTATCAACACAAAATTAAATAGGGATAATGCAGGAGTAGGCCTAATAACAAATAAGAAAATAAAAATGCCGGAAAGCTACTATGAACAAAAACGTGAATGGATTGATAAGCACAAATCCAGTATTCACTGGACTATTACCAGTTTGCATGCCCTCTAGCTCCACAGATGAAGAGATTGAAAGAATTTATGAGACAGAGGAAATTATTCACATTGTCAATGGAGATGGAAATTTATTTGTGTTAGGTGACTGGAATTTGGTAGTCGGAAAAGGTAGAGAAGGAACCATAGTAGAACATGGACTGAGAGAAAGGATTGAAAGAGGAAGCAACCTGGTAGAATTTTCTGCACAGTGTAATTTAATCATTGCTAACACTTTGTTTAAGAATCTGACAGAGCACTGAAAGACCTAGGTGGAAACAACGCCACTGGAACAGCTGCTACGCTTGGTGTGCAAGATGTAAAAAACGTGTTAAATACTCCTAGACTTCAAAAAGAATGGAATAATTCCAGACCAAAAGAAGGCGGGTGTTGAAAGGTTTAAGGAATAATTCCAGATCAAAAGAAGACAGGTACTGAAAGGTTTAAATGATACCACTAAACCATCAGTTTAATACGTCATAGTTAAGGCCTTTGTCAGCAGTAGACACACACACACACACACACACACACACACGTAAGTGCAAGTTACACACACATCTGCAGTCTCAGAGAGCTGAAACTACACTCTATATTTATAGCTTTTGTATATTTAGAGAAACGGGTTTGACAATGTTGTCTGGACCACAGTCTTTGAAATTTTGAAGGTAACAGGGATAAAACACAGGAGCAAAAGGTTATTTATTACTTGTACAGAAACCAGTCTGCAGTTCTAACAGTTGAAAGGCCTGAAAGGAAAGCAGTGGTTGAGAAGAAAGTGAGAAAGGACTGTAGCCTACTCCCAATGTTATTTGTTTTTTTACACTCAGCAAGGAGAAATTTGGTGTAGGAAATAATGTTCTAAAACAAGAAATATGAACTTTTGAGGTTTGCCAATGACACTGTAATTAAGTCAGAGATGACACAGGCCATTGAAGAGCAACCGAATGGGATGGACAGTGTCTTTAAAAATGATTGTAAGTTGAATATCAACAGAAGTAAAATAAGGGTAATGGAATGTAGTCGAATAAAATCAGGTGATGCTGAGAGAATTAGATTAGGAAATGAGGCACTCTGAGGAGTATAGTCTCCATTTATTTGTCATTATCCCAAATGTTTATTTAACAAATCTTTTTCTCAAGGGCATACAACTGTATTAACTTTTCCCACAGTCCAAACTTTTCTGAACAGAAGGCTGTCTATTAAGTTCTATAACAAGGAGGTAAGTAACTCCCGAAGTGACATATGGCATATTATTTTGCATTCTTAGAAATATAGTATGCGCTCGTAGCAAATTCAGTATTTTTCAGTTTTCTATACAACGTATGTTGTGTGAACACACCCCTACCATGTTTTTTGCCACAGGAACCAGCACCGAGAACTAATAGTAGACGTCAGCAACTGCTTGGAGTATGACAGATTAATATTGTTTGTGATTTTATTAGAGCATCCCAAGAGAATTTTTAGAACACTGTATACACGTCCTTTCAGCTAGACAAACTACTTAGTTTTAGGAACCCCTTTCACATATTTTTCACTAATGACGTATTTAAATCAAGAAAAACGTCACCATTGGTAAGCAAACTGATGCAAGATAAATACATTCCCGTAGTCCAACAATGGAAAATCCAGGATGGAATGTAACAGTATTATCAGAAGGGAAGTTGCTACTCACCATACAGCAGAGATGCTGAGTCGCAGATAGGCACAACATAAAGATCTTCACAATTAAAGCTTTTGGCCAATGGCCTTTGTCAACAATAGACACACATAAGCGCGCGCGCGCACGCACACACACGCGCACGCACGCACACACATGCGCACGCACGCACACACAACTCGTGTGTGTGAGTTGCATTTTCGTGAGTGTGTTTTCCCTTAGTCCACCTCTTTTCGTTGGTCTGTAGTAACAGGGAACTAAAAATCCATATTTTCTTGTATCCTTTTAGTGTTCTTTCAGTTTAAATAGCAAAATGAAAGTAGAAATATTACACACTGTTATATAGAAGAACTTTAAAAGCTTGACTGAGAGAGATCGAGTGGTCCAGGGAAAGATCCTTCAAAACACAGCTACTGGTTTCACTATATATGAATCAACTAACAAAAATTTGATTCTTAATAGGTATGCACAATTCTGTGGAGCTAGAGATGGTGGTGACATAAAACACGAACTTTTTTCATCTTGTGGTAGTGCATTCTACCAGAAGTATGAAATCAAAAATTGAAAGAAGGAACAACCAAATTATTAGTCCTTTAGATGTAGAAACAACTATAAACTTAATTGTATATCTTGCATCAGCAGCTTTTCACTTCCAATTTAAAGCAATAACGTAAAACACTGCCAGATTTTACTGCAGTCCAACCATAGTGATTTTCATCTTACATAGATCTGTGGACTGTTCTTCACTTTTGTATCTTCAAATGTGAAATGTACTTTCCACTTAAAGGTAGCATTTGGATGAGAACTAATGTGTTGCTCTGTATAGAATAAGGTGTGAAGTTCTGTAAGACCGTATCAGATGATTGTGCAATTCAAACTGACAAAGCTGATTAAAAATTCAAATACAGTGAGCACTGTTCACTCTCTGTAAAGTATGATACAAAACACAGTGTATAGTAAGCTAGACACTATATCGCATCACTTTAAACACAGCTGTGAATCATGTGAACATGCCTGACAAATAGTGTCTTTTCCCAAAGACCTTTCTTTTTACTGGATACATTCTTTGGCTGATGTTTTGTTAATGTTGATGTTTTTATGATCCTTTTTCTTTCCTTTTTATCTGGCAGGGTCAAGTCACGATGTTTAATCAGCAGATCTTAAAATGTCACAATTCTGTGCGGTCTCACAGCTGATGAAATATTTAAAACATTTTGCCATATAGTTACATTTCTGTTTGTTGTTCAAAAGTAATTTACCACAACCAATTTCATAAGAGATGTTCATCGGCGGATAGCCTCAAAGTTTTAACAGAAAAGATTTGATACGAGTCTGATTTCATTTCAATTCTTGTTGGATGATGCTCCGAGTTAAGTTGGATACCCTTCAGACATACATTATGTCTCTTGGGCTGATGGTTGCTAAATAATTAACATGAAACATACCTAACACAGAGTTTGGCAACCGTCATATCTTCATATACTTTAGGTCATCTTGTACTGTGTGGACATAATTTACAAATTGGACATCTGCAAATCTATCATCATTTCTGTATTTTGTGAGCTGAAAAGTTTCATATCACTTTCCTTAACTTCTTTTCATTTCAAAACTGATCTCTGAAATCTCTTCTTAGAAGTCTTACATACTTAGCAAGAGTCCTGAACAATTCTACATGTTACAATCGAAATTGTGTATTCCCTCTAAATTCTTTCTATTGTTCTCATTAACTGAGACATGGGAACTGAAAATTATGTACCCTTTTGCTTCTATATTTTAGGGTCAGTACAAAGAGTCAGAGATGGAGATCTGAAATCTACTATAGATTCTGTAACTGAACTGATGCTCAACACTTTAAGAAAGATGGGAGTGGCAGTTTCAAATGTGGCACTGGTACCTTGGGGCACCTTACATAATTGGTTCTGTCATAGATCAAGTGGCTGCGAATTCACAACTTGCCGTCCACACACACATCACCTCCCAGATTTTGTAATCGTCCTCTTGTAAGTGGAATACCGTGCTAGCACTGGCAGTCAGTGGTTTTTTGCTCCTGACGACGATGGCAGTGACAGCTGTCAAAAGCTCCAGTGTTTTATTTGAAATTATGCAACAACTTGTACACCTAGAAGAGTTTATTCAGACACAGAAGGCTGGTGCATATTCCCTGACTTGTTTACTTTGATGGTACGTTCTCCCTTCAGTACTCAATAAATATCCACAATTAAAATTTTCTCGTTTCTTGAACAGCTAGTAACTTAATGTAATCAAGGTGGTGAACTTCACATTTTACATCACACAATTACATTAAATCCCTAACGTTATTAAACAATAATATACCATGCAATAGATGATACTTAATTTACACTTATCCTATTTTCCATAATCTTGTGTGTTTTGCCACTATTGTACCAGATATTTAAATTTAGTGATACTTTCTGGAAACTGAGTGAAGATATTTTGTTAACTGTTCCACCCTTTTAGCCCTCTACCAAAACAAGAATATTCAACTTCACTGTTCCATGATTTCACACTTATTTGGTGTTGATTGTCATTTCTTGCCTTATATACCTCATCAGGACAAGCCAATACCCTATACACTTTGGTGACTTTCTATCATCAAAAGATTTTCTTTGTTTTTATGTAAGAGCAGGTACTATTTTAGCAATTTTTATGGCCACTTTTTTTTTGGTGGCCACTACACTTATCCCAAATTTGGCTAGGACTTACAGTTTTGTCAACAATTCCGTGTTTTATAAGTTGGCCACACCTGGAAATTCATTCTTTACTGTTGTCCATCACCACCATTTTGTGCCGTGCCATGCCATGGCATGTGATTCTGTGATAACTTCAAGTAAACAAGGAATGAATACACTTTGAAACATTGCTAATGGGCTGTGATATTGAAAGTTTGATTGCAACAGCATGTTGTTTCAAACCTGCCACTTTTCGCAGTTACTGAGGAAACTTGACACTGTGAGTTAGTTGGGAAAATATTACTTCCCACTGGACATGATGAATAAAGAACTGAAGCATGAATATTCATTGCTAACACATAAAACCTGCACATTCAAATATAGATCTATGTTTACATTTTTTATGAAAGTGAAAACAGCACTTTTGCTTTTGTGTGAATGATAAATTCATAGCTGCATGACAAATTATCATGCACCGGAGGTAGCAACAAACATCACAACAATTCTTTTCACCTATCCCCTTTATGGTAGGATATATTTCCCTGTTGTTATATGTGAATCTGTTGACTACATCCCTCTTATCCCTCGACTTCTCCCCAACACACTTCTCAGCTGTATCCACTACGCTGCTGTATTTCTAATTAAGTAGCTTGCTTTTTCTGGATCTCTTGGTATTATTTTGTTACCTGCTTGAACATTGGAATAATCCTTAATGCTCTTGTATGACTTCTTATATACCCATACACGTTTCTCCTTTTCTCTTGGTAATGTTGGCTGTTTCAGGAAGCATAATCCTTTTTTCTGTCATCACTGCTCTATAGTAATAAAACAGATCTGGTGATGTGCTTTATTACTTTTAGTGGAATATGTTTTGCTTCCTACTCTGATATAATCTGCTAGTCTGATAACATATTGTTAGCATCATCTACTGTAGTCAACCACTGACTGAATGTTTCAGCCAGATACTTTTCTATTTGCACCCACATTAATTATGTGATATTCAGCAACTACTGTTTTTGTCTGCTTTTTACTCTCTAAGTGTACTTCAACACTACTGCCTTGTGGCCATTTACTCAGTAATGACATGTATTTTCTACCATATGTCATCAGGTTTTATCAGAAAAACATCCAGTAAGTTATCACCCCTTGTATTTTCTGAACAAACTGCATGTAGGCTTCTTCCTAAATCAGCCTGTTTGCTATGAGTTGATTCCTGTCCTGCGAATCAAATTTTCATTCCTGATGTTATGTCTGCACCAATCACTATACTTCAAACCTGCTTGTCAGTCAGGTTCCCAGTTCACCAATTTTTCAACTGTATTATTGTATCACACTATGTTATGTGTTTACCACACTATGTTGTATGTTTCCCAACGTAAATTGCATATGGATATTTAGTTAATAAGGGGTGATATAACAATATGTCTGATACACTGCTACTTGTTACTATCCCATTTGCAATAATAAAAACAAGAAGTCATTCCATGGCATTAAGTTTCACCAAAAAGCGAAGGGGAAAAAGTATTACATAAAACTGAGATTGGCATCAAAGCAAATTGTTAATCCTCAACAATTCAACAATATAAAATTTTCTACAGCCTTAGGTCAAATGGGCAGGATAACACAAAAATCTTTATGCAAAGAATATTACTTACACACACACACACACACACACACACACACACACACACAGAGAGAGAGAGAGAGAGAGAGAGAGAGAGAGAGAGAGAGAGAGAGAGAGAGAGACCAGCTTTAAAAATCTGAGCTGTCAAAAGACCTCATATAATTGAAGTTTTCATAAGTTTCAAATACAGCTTACAGCTCACTGAGTACAATAAAGTGCCACGAGTTACTCTGGTAGTATGAAAAATATAACCAAATTCCAATAACTGTGATTTTCTGATTTCAATAATATAACTGTAGCAGCTATGGTGTAAGGATTGCTTTCTCCATTAAAATGTAAAGAAAGTGTGAGAAACTGCCACGGTCTCAAAGATATCAAGACAAAAGTAAACAAATTCTGCTAACTGAGAAAGATCTCAATGGATTCCTGCACACCTGCACCATAAATGAAGAATTCATACAAATCCAGTACATGATCTCACAAGATGATAAATTCAGTTTCAGTCCACTGTAGATACACCACTATAGTTCAATTAATGCAACATGAAATTTCAACTGTCCAGATGCCCTGTGTTCTACACTATCAGAACAGCTGCATACAGGCATAGCAACAATTTTGCATACTTTGACTGCTATGCTATTTAAATGAGTCCTTTAAAGTTATGTTCTCCAAAATATTGATCAAGTCAAAACAAAACAAAAAGTCACCTTTTCCAGCTCCTCTGGACTTGTGATTTGCATTCTGCTTACCCTGATTTGTTTAGTAAATCAATAAAGCAACAGCTAGCCAACATTCCAAAAGTAACACGTATATGCTAACATATCTGTTTGGCAGTTTTACAACTGAATGTCAAACATACTAGCTACTCTCATGCATTATTACCTAAATCAAATTGACGACATCTCAACAGAAACTTACCATACAGACTGGTCATCAGGATTTCGTATCTTTATGATTTCTTCAATATCATCCCCACACTGCGCCACCATCCGTGCTACTTCCCTCATAGACTCTTCTGTCGACGGTACATGGGGCTCTGCAGCTGAGGAGACTAGGAAACTCTTATGAGCACCGTGTTTTGATTACACCTGTAGCAGTAGCAACTGCAGCTGTGTGGAGTAGTTACCTCCAGTCGGGGGCGGCTGAGCGGCGGCCACGAGATGCGGCATCGGGGCTGAGGTCGGCGGAGGCTGCTGCTGGAGGGAGACCAGCTGAGGTGGTGGTACAAGCAAAGTCTGAGGAGGGGGAGGGCCCTGCACTGGCAAGGACGCAGCTGCCGGAGTCTGTACTGTCGGTGGCAGTGTCTGGAGTTGGACCGGTGCTGGCGGTGGTGGAGGGTACTGCATGTACTGTGGTGCCATTGGAGGAGGATGTGACAGAACCACAGTCGGAGGAGGAACAGAAGGTGTGATGCCTAGAGGAGCAATATTAGGGGCTCCACTGACTGGGGCGGCCACTGAGGTTACTGAATGTGACTGTGGAGCCAGCACCAATGCTGGAGCGGCTTCAGGTGAAACCAGAGGTGGTGCTGGAGTTTGTACTAATTGAGGAGGGTGTTCCACAGCAGTCAGGCAGTGAGCCATTGTTAGAGGAAGTGTTGGAATCTGCATTTGCTGCAGAGGCTGTGCCTGTTGAACTGGTGGTGGAGGTGGCTGTGAAAAATCACTGACAGGTGAAGTGCCTCTGGTGGGAGAACAAGGGGATGATGGTCGAACTTGATGAGACTGCCAGCTTTCCCAACCGCTGTTATTCCTGCTGCGTTCACTCCTCTCGTGTCGATCTATTGTTTCTGTTAAAAAAAAAAAAGTAACATTCTCAGATTTAACAGTTTGCTTTGAAACTCTCCACAAATATTTCTGACTAATAAATAAAAACTAAAAGATAAAGAGATAATTTAGGCAATATTTAGAGACCGTAGAATATATCTGCATTCTCTACAATCTCAGTTAGCAATATACTATTGTTAATTCAGAAAGACGCATTACTTAGCACGGCAAATTGGTTACTCAGCCATAATAGTCACTACCTTGGTTACATGACTAGAAAAAGTAGCTTTCCAATTCAAAGTAGAGAGTATTGTTACCTCACAGTGTGAGTGCAAAAAGTGATCACAAAAGTAACTATGGAAAATATCTTCACAGAAAGCAACAACAACTTTCCATTAAGTCACTAATTTTACTGACAATGAGGAAGAGAATGGTGTGACAGAGCCAACAGAAAAGGTGACAGTAGGTGCAAAAAAACGTAAACAAGCAATGGTTAAGTACATCAGTGTAGAATAGAATTGAATTATTTGCCTCGAAGCAAAAGAGTAAAATACACACAACAAATATTTAACTGACAATTTAGATAAATGTGTTATTAGACAACATTTATGCAACATTATGAACATTACAAGGAAATATCATATTTGCATAAACTTCACAGTTCTCATCACAAAGGAGTAGATTTCCATGCTAGCAAAGAAACTTTGAGAAATTCTGCTCCACCTACAGTATTTGATTTTAAAAGTGCCAAAATGAAATGAGTTACGTGTGGACAAGAGGACATCATTGAGAAAAGAGCATCTACATTGGGTTTTTAATGCAAAAAAAAAGAACAATGCCAGGCAATTTTTCATTGTTGTAAATGCAAAGTTCTCTTTCATGTTCACTTCTCCTCTATAATAGGAAAACTTCAGAGAATCATGTAGAAATGGACAGAATAAAGTTAAAAATTTGTAGAGACAAGGCAAGCCACAATTTGGCATTAATTAAGGACTGCCAACCTTCTCCTCTTTAATCTATCCACAACATTTTTGAAGAAAATGTTTACTTTTCTACTGTATCCATGCCATCTAGTCCTTCAACTTATAGAACTGATTGAGAGTCTCACAAATAACATCATCCATAATCATGACAAATCAATCATCACATTCTCTAAACAGAAAAAATAATAGTGAATGCTTTTATTGATAGTAAATAACCTCTGTGAGATGCCTAGCATGGTGCAAGCCTTTTTGACATAATGCTACTTCAGTGATTTGCGAGTAATTTTGCTTTCCCCCCCCCCCCCCCCCCCCCCCCCCTCCCCAAGCAACTTTTCAGTTGGCCTCACAGGGCTGAGTGAACGTCACTGCAGACAGATCTTTCCACAAGAGAAAAAATTTAAGGTAGTCATCAGGAGTTTAAACCTGGACCCCCATCATTACTGGGTAGTAACACTAACCACTAGATTACATTGTCAGTTTAATTTTTATGCTGTGATACTAGAAGTGCTGTGTATCATGCCAAAGAAGTACACGATTACTGGAAGAGACAATGGAACTGAAAATGTGATAAGTTTGCTCAATTTAGATTCGTCCATAACGGATGGAAGATGACAAATCAATAGGCACACCTGTGGGAAAGAGCAACATCACCAGCGAAAAAAATTTCATAGATAAGCTCCTATGGCCAACAAAGGATCGTAAGCAGCCAAAATGTGCATCTCCTCTTTCTGTTCTGGTTTTCAATGGGCACTTCATTCAGTGGCACTTATGACATCACTCCACTTGTGAATGTACCAGAGTGTATACAGAGCAAGCTGGGTCTTCCATCTGATCTTTTCACTTACGTATGTCCTAAGTGCATGTGTAACATACGCCTGGATCTATCCAAACTTTGATCAGTTTGTACCTCATTTAGATTTATTATCGGGCTTTCCTTTTCAATGTGCTGATTCCATTAGTGTAATTAGTTTTGCTGGAAACCACATTAATTAAAAATGATTAACAACGGAAAATTTCACAATAATACAAGGTGGAAACTGACGTCATTCACTAGAAAGAGTGGCATCCAGATGTTATAGTATTGTATTAGGTTAGTGATAAGCTCATAGCATTTTGTTTCGCATATTGGTATTCTGGCAGCCATGGGTTTATTTATCGACTGATATTTTTTATTCGTAGTTCACTGTTGCTATTTGTTTATGTACTGTCATTTGGAGACAGCGGAGCTGTAGACACTAAAAAATGGAAACCAAAGTTGAGAAATCTGAACATTTTTGACATATTCTTCTGCTTGAGTTCAGAGGTGTGACAGCAGCAACGGCAGCTAGAAAAATTGTGTCATGTATGAGAATAATGCCACTGAGTAGAGAATGGCAGCAAATAGTTTTCTTGTTTTAAGGAGTATCTTGCATGCAATGGGGAAGGTTCAAAAATCAGGTATATAGGTACTTCGTGCACTAAGCCAAACTCACAAAAATCTGTGAGTGGCTATATGTGCATCTCTGCTTGCTGATCAACAATTGGCTCATAAACAAAACCGACCATCCGTATTCTGTATCATTATTGGTGACGAGAAATGGTGGTGTTATTCTAAAATATGGAAAAGAAAGCAGCAACTCGCCATACAAAGATCTGCACACATCCATAATATATAACTGTTTGCGCCTGATGGGACACCAACAGGGTGGTGCATATTGAAGTGCTTCCCTCAGGTGTAACCATCACAGCTGACATTAACTGTCAAAAACTGAGACATCTTGCAGACACCATCCACCACCAGGAAGACTGTGTGAAGTTGTGCTACTCCATGATAATGCCCATCCGCGTTCTGCTACACTAACAAGAAACAATATTCAGAAGTCAGGTTGGAAAGTCATTCTGCACCCAACTTACTCAGCTGATATTGCACACTCAGATTTTCACCTTCTCTACGCTCTATTACACAACCGTCAAGAAACTTCCTTTCCTGATGAAAATATGCTCCAAACAAGGCTTGTTGCATTCTTCACTTCAAAACCATGGTTTTTAAAGTTGTGGAATCGAACAGTTGCACCAGCGTAGGCAGACTGTGGTAAATAGTGAAGGGGAATATATTTTTGATGACTGAAGTCTCTTTTATGTGCCTCTGTTGTTTTTTTAAGCTAATAGAGAAATGCTATGAACTTATGCGCCAACCTAATAGTTTGATTATCCTGAAACTAATTAACTTATCAGATACTGTAATTAATGTTAAAGTGGGGGAAGTACCTATATTTTTCAGCTCAGGTTTAGTCATTGTATTTGTTAGATTTCAGACTTTATCGCTATACTTTCGTTGCTCCACTTTTTATTAAGGTAGTAACACTTTTCACAAATTAAGTAGGCAGTGAGTAAGGTTTCTTATAAATTTGCATCAATGATAACACATCTAAAGTGGTTCCTACACTCGAAAACATGTCATTCGCAATGCAAATGTATCAAATGGTTACATGATCTTTTGTGTTTTCCTAAATGACTACATGTTTCGTAAACCAAGTTACTGCTATAACACATAACTCATACAAATTAAAATCTAACCTAGCCATTTTTCAAACTTCTATGTACGAGGATCATTTCAAAGTCCTACACACTGTAAGACAAAACTGAAGAAAATAATTTATTTTACAAAATACCTTTACAAGCCTTCAGTATAATGTCCATTCTTGCTTATGACACCTTCCCAACATTCTGGCATCTTCCATATTCCTTATAGGGCACCTTCATTGTTGAGCTGTCTGATTACTCTGTTTACCTCCCTGAAAGCTTCATCAATTGTATCAAAACATTTTCCATGGAGAGAAAGATCGAAGTCTGCTGGGCTCATATTACGACCATTCAGTGGGTGGGGAAGTATTTGGCATCCATATTTGTTGAGCTTTTCTCTCATTGGTAGGGCCTACAAGGTCTTGGATTGTTGTGCAAAATGAGGACACCAGTTGTAAGCATGTCAGGGCTTCTTTCACAAATTATCGGCAGTAAAACATTTTGCAGAACAGCTTGTAGTACGTGCCTGTTACAGATGTCCCCTGGGGCAATACTTGAAGCTACAACTACATTCATGTCACACGCAAAGATCATCAGTAGTTTCACCTTTGATTTTTGGGAGCAAAATTTTTTCAGGCACTGCGAACCTGAATTTCTCCACTGTGAGAACAGACTTCAGTTCTGGCTCAAGATCTCATATGCAGACTTCATCAAATGCAATAATCCTTTTCAGAAACTGTTCTGTTTGATAATGATGAGGCAATACTCCTGCGACTATTCTGCGACCTGCCTTCTGCTCTTCACTCAGATCACGAGGAATTAATCTGGCAGCAAATTTTTTCATCTTTCAACTTTTTAATTTATGATTCTGTAAACTAAAGTGACAAGACATTCTGGCCTCATATGCAATTTCCCCACATTTTTCACTGATCCTCTCTCAAAATGTCATTAACAATAACCTGAGAGATGTAGTCTGTTGCAGTTAATGGCTTTCCACTTCTTGGACTGTCCTCAGTGCTTATCTGACCTTCACAGAAATGAGCAGACCACTGTGATACTGTGCTATGATCCAGTACATTATTCCCACATACCTCTCCCAAAGCATTGTGGATTTCTGTTGCGTTCTTGTATGGATTAGATTTTGATGTAGGACTGCTGCTCGCTACATGTAATCCAACCTGACTGTTTCAGCTTCCATTTTACACTGAATTACTCATGATAGACACGCAAACCAGCAAACATATATACGACTGTCACACCTCAAGTCTCGTTCACAACTGACATGAATTTCAACTTGATCACATCGCCAAAACAGTTGCGCATGTGCAGTATGCAGGACTTTTGAAATGACCCTCTCAGTTTCTGAAATCAGAATATGTTCATTTACCAGTCTTTATAAAGTAGTGTGTTGTAAATCTTAGAGACAACATCTATGCAGAAGTTTGAAAACTACAGTTAGTCAATGTTATGTTAAAGTTTGCAGCTGGTAATCATGGTAATCACACAACTAACATCTCAGTTTCAACAATATCCATTTCTGTACATTATTACCAGCCATCATCAAACTTAATGCCCACAACTGTTTATTCTGATACCAACTTCAGAATGTCCATGTTTCAGACTTCAAGCATGAAAGTGCACTGTATTTGCCATTGTCAAACTGTTTCCTATGTGAAAATGTCTGCCTGTAAACAACCTTTTCACGTGAAAACTAGAACAGGTCATTGTACTAGAATGAAATTTTCACTCTGCAGTGGAGTGTGCGCTGATATAAAACTTCCTGGCGGATTCAAACTGTATGCTAGACCAAGACTCAAACTTGGGACCTCTGCCTTTCGCAGACAAGTGCTCTACAACTGTGCTACACTAGCATGACTCCCAGCCCATCCCCACAGCTTTGCTTCCACCAGTAGCTCATTTCCTACCTTCCAAACTTCACAGAAGTTCTCACCTGAAACTTGTGGGACTAGGATTTTTGGAAGAAAGGATACTCTGGAAACATCCCCAAGTTATGGCTAGTCCATGTCTCTGCAATATCCTTTCTTCCAGGAGTGCTAGCCCCACAATTTTTTGTGAAGTCCGGAATAGGATATAAAGTACGGGGGAAGTAAAGCTGTGAGGAAGAGTCGTGAGTCATACATGGCAACTCAGTTGGTAGAGCACTTGCCTGTGAAAAGCAATGGTCACAAGTTCGAGTATTGGTCTGCCACACAGTTTTAATCTGCCACAAAGTTTGGTCATGTATGCTTATAGTGGCAATAAATGGTGGATAAGTCACACTAAAAGATGTGTGGGACACATTATTGGAATACTTTTCATATCACTAATTTCACAGCTACACTACGAACGTTCTTCGATGAGAGGCTGAGGGCAGAATAAAGGTTTGCAGGTAGGTCTTCATACAGCTATATGCTATTACTACCTCTCCTCCATACTTCTCAGATGCAAACATGATGGTGCTGCCACCATGGCCAGATAACCAGTTCATTTTGCCAGATCATAATCATAGTGTCCCTATTTACAAACTGTTAAAAATAATTTTAAAAATGATACTATAATTAAAAATAGGGTGAGGAGAATTAAATACGATTAAAAAAAAAGTCACCAAATTGTTTGAAGTTTTTTAAAGAAAAAGAGTACTTTTTGAGATAAAATTGGGTATGTAAGGGAGTATAGATCCTCTAAAATGACACTGCATCTATGTCTTTAAAGTTACAAATGCAGACTAGGAAAAATTTTTGGACTGAAAATTTTAAATATGATATAGCAGATCCAAAATATATTTTGTCCTTGCCTGCAGACTCTAGACAAAGACAGACTGACAAAGTACTTTTTGCATGGTGCAGACATCTGTGGCTGTATGAATTCCTCTTTTCCCCTTTGAAATTTAGCCAAGATATAAGCTCCTCCACCTACAGCTGCTGGATCAGTCATTGAAATAGAACCTGGTGTGAATTCTTCAAAGGGATTGACACCATACATTCTGCTATCACTCTTCAGCGAAACACTGGAATCGGACTCCTCAGTTTCCCTTATCTTGCCACAGCTTTGGTCACAGGCACAGGCTCTGCTACTTCTGCCCCCCCCCCCCCCCCCCCCCCCCCACCCCTTCTCTTGTTTGGAGGCTTTTCTTTTTCAGCAAGGAGTTTGCCGTATTCTTCTGTTCTTATCTGATCTATGACAAAGGATATATCCTATATTTGGTCACATGTTTATCAGTCCTCCCCCTCCCCTCAAGGAGTAAATTCTCAAAACTTGCTGAAATTTCACTGCTGCAAACAGAGGTTACGTTTTTCTTTCAAAATCATTAGTTTCAACTTTATCTCCATCACAACAAGGCATCTTCAGAAATGTTGTGAAATGACTCATTTCTACCACAAGTGACGTTTATGAGTTCATTCTGTTTCGTCTTACATAATTTATCTCTGAACTTTTTCAGGATCCAGTAGAAGAGGCTACTATGATCCGTTGTACGGACAGATTGTTATCCAGTAGAATAGGATGATTCTGTGACCTATAAAAGGGTCAGATTATTGTTTTCTTTAATTATGAAATTATGTTTTTTAGACTTCAAAGCATGTAGTTGTGCTCTGCAGACCATATCATCAAACTCTGATTTAGATGGTGTTCTATGATTGCTCCTTTGCCACTGGATCAACACAGTATTCCAAGTGACCTTGAATGGCTTGCAGCAACACTTAAATAAAAATTGCAGCTGGTTAGCTGCGAGTAGTGGCAGTTTTGCAATTGTAACTTTCCCATTCCTTATTTTTTCAGTGAATTTGGGATCGAAATAAGTAAGGCAACCATACAGTGATAAAGGTAAAGTCATACTTCTACAGTATCACAGGAATGACTAAAGTAGATTGAAAAGATGGACAACGTCATGGCACTGTAAACTGCATTGGAATAAAATGTGCTATGTAGCTGAAGCTTTGAAACCTAGCAGTCTATTTTTTCTGGCACATTAATGCCAACAGCAACAAGGCATAGAGCACAGTCTATACTACCTGGTGCATTATTGCCAAAAGCAGCAAGAAATACATATTTCAGTGTATAGGACCACACGATAAAAAAACTTTTGGCCATCACTTTTGGAAACCATCTGTTTCACATTTTGGGACAGAGTGAAAGGTATTTAAGGATTATATTGACTGCTTGATAATTATCTCCATATAATAAATATGATGATAATGAATAACTCAGCAGACAGGGCACCATTTTCTGCATTCGGATATTTGGTAGAAACAAAGTCATTAATTTCAAGAATATGGCAACAATTCTAGAACTATGTACACATTTATGTTCAATCCAAAAACGTTGTTTGTCAAAATGGTTTACTTATTTAAAAATGAAATTTGTAATGGAAAAACAAATTATAACTTAACTGTTCCTAAACAATGGCAGCATAAATAACGGTAGGAATAGTTGTAACATCCATGGTTTTCTTATAAATACACTGGGTACATCATTTTTTGGAAAATTTTGGCTACATCAGTTTCAGAGCACCTTATCCTAAATACTTGAATCACACACATCAAAGTTCTAATTTCAACTAGTTGACATGACAATAGTTCAAGTAAACAAAAGATCTTCAAACAAAAGATATTTAATTTGCTGGAGCACAAAATGAACAGCAGTCATGATATCTTCAATTCCTGGAGCTAAGAAACCTACTAAATAGAACCTAGTTACAGATAAATATTTACAGAAAACAAAATGAAGTGAGCTCATAATTAAAAGTCACAGGCACTTCAAGGCTTACATGAACAAAGAAGGAAGCAACCAAAATACTACAGAATCATACCTACTTTCCTTGAAGTGATATTAACAAATAGCTAAGTTTAAAGCAGTTCAGTACACAAACTGTTGCATAATTAAGAATGATATTCAAGGGGGAGAATACTTATGTGGCTGTCAACTGCCTACCTCATGGTACCGTGTAGAAAACAACTCTTGCCACACAAACACTGAAATGACATACTGAGAAATCTCTGATTTATGAACAGAAAATCATTCCAACATAAAACTGGTGAAGTATGAATCCGTAAAACACATTGCACCCCTTCTAGCAGACCATCATCATAGGTCATCGAATAGTGTTTGAAGTCATTCAGAAACATGACTTATGAGAATGGATATCTCCTTTGTAACAATCAATATGGCTCCCATAAATGGCAGTCTTGAGAAGCTCAGTTTGCTCTGCCTCTCCATGAGATTCAGAAGGCAGGTGATAATGGCTCCCAGGTTAATGCCATGTTCACTAACTTCTGGAGAGATCAGATAAATCTTCAGTGTCCCCAGAGAAAGAATAAATAGCTGCTCATGGAATGTTAAGCTGGTTTTGTAATGGAATTTGAGATTTCCTAACAGATGGAACTGAAGATGTCATCCTTGGCAAGGCAAAATTGTAAGCTCTAAAAGTAACTTCTGGTGTATCACATGAAAGAGTTGAAAGTGCCACTATTGTTCAGGACATACATAAAAGATACGTGGATAATGTAAGATGTTCTTTGAGGTGGTTTTATATAGGAGGGTTTCAATGGCAAAAAATTATCATAAACTGCAGGAAGACCTCCAGAAAATCAACACTTAGGAACTGGCACTTGACCCTCAACATAAATACATGGAACATACTGCATGCAATTAGGTAGAAAGGTCTATTATTCTTTGTTTACATTATTGGCCATAAATCACTAGTAACAGTAACAGTTATGCAATACCTAAGAGTATCCATCCAGAGAACAAAGTGGAACAACCACATAAAACTAACACTGGACTACCAAGAGGAGATGCAGGTTGAGATTCACTGGTAGCATCCAGAGAAGATGCAAAACATGCACAATAAAGTTTGTAAAATATTCATTCAATTGATTCTTGAGTACTGCTTATCAGCCTGAGCCCAAGGAAAGGTCAAAAAACAAAAAAGAGCAATGTGTTTCATCAGAGGTTCATTTAATAAGTGTCATACAATCATAGGAATGCTCATTCTACACCCATGGTAGATGCAACAAGAAGCATTGAATATCAGACAGACTTACTGCTAAAATCATTTGATGATACATTCTTCCCACATATGTCTCACAAAATTACTGTAATTAGAAAATTATAGCTCATACAGAAGCACAGAAGCTTGCCAACAGGTCTTCCCATGCACCATTCACAAACAGAACAGGAGAAAGGGGGGAGGAAACCATAGTACGCTAAACTACCCTCCACCACAAAGTGGTTTGCAGCGCACAGGTGTAGATGTAAAACAATCTCAGAAACACATTTATTGAAAAAAGAATTTATTGGTTAAAAAAAATCTTGAATGTACACTGATACCTATCACGATTTCCATAACTGCTCAAATACTCAAATATTACAGTACTATGTGGTGTAGACACTAAAATCTCTGACACTGTTGCGCAACATAGCACTTCGGCGAAGGACATACGTCAATAGTTTTAAAATCAAACAATGGAAAATCCAGAATGGAATGATGAATATTATGAAAAGGATGGATTGCTACTCACCATATAGCGAAGTTCAGTCACAGACAGGCCCAACAAAAGAGACTGTTAAACATGTAAGCTATTGGTCAAAAGGCTTTCTTCTGAATTACACAACATGCACGCACGCATTCACACAAATGCAACACACATTCACATGACCACTTTCCCTGGCTGCTGTGGCCAGACTTCAAGCAACAGCACAGGAGAAGCAATCTGGGTGGTGGGGTACGGAGAAGGCTGGGGTGGGGAATGGGAGGGATAGCAGGGTATGAGTGGGAGGTGGTATAGTGCTGCTTTTGGGAGCATACAGAGGATGAGGTGGAGAGAAGGTAGGGAAGCTAGGTGCAGGCCGGAGGTTAGACAGAGAGTGGAGAGGGGGGGGGGGGGGGGGGGGAGAAGAGAAGTAAAAAGACTACAGGCGCATTGGTGGAATAAGGATAGGGATAGGTGGGTGAAGGACAGTGACTAATGAAGGTTGAGGCCACGAGGGTTACATGAATGTAGGATATATTGATGGGTGAGTTCCCACCTTCGCAGTTTAGAAAGGCTGGTGTTGTCAGGAAGGACCCAGATGGCACTGAAATGAAATAGTTTTTGTCATGAAGCCTAAAAAGGGAGAACAAAATCCACAAGTTGTCAATAAACTACTTTAAAAATGTAGATGTTGGTTCTAAACTTCAAATGTCCATTGTTTATTTGAATTTTGTAATAGTGACAGCCTCATTCGTCTAAGGAGAGGGATATGTAGTATAGCATATCATTTGGAAAATTTTATTTTTGAGATGAATTTAGAAGGGTATGCTGTGTGTGTGTTTTTTTTTTTTCCTGTTTGTATATGTGATCTGCTGTGGAAGAGATGCACGTATCTGCAAGCGGAAACAACAAGAGTTGTACTGAAAAGTTTTGGGGCACCTGCTGGTCAGTGGTTCATTCTTTGTCGTCAGGTTCTGCCTTGGAGATAAGGTGCGCTTCATAGAAGAAGGACATAGGTGACAATCATAATGATGTCATCAATATCTGTAGAGTCTTGGGCGTCATTCTCCAACTTTTGGTCATTTTGACATACATCATCTGTCACAAACTGTTTAAGCTTTATGTATTGAGCAAATACAATGTTTCAGTTCATCTTTGTGTGAAGTGTTTCCACTGTGTCACAAGCGAAGTTCAGTATACTCTGATTACCGAAGATGTATTTTACATCACTCTGTAGAAAGTTGCAACACTATTTGAATTTACAGTTTACCGCACAGAAGACTGTGCAGATGGAAAGAAATTCCTATCTATGCTGAGTTACATGGTTATTTTGGATCTGCATTGGAAGTACAGCAGGTTCAAAACTATTAATTACAATGGTGACTGGTAAGTTATTCACAAATTAACCCACACAAGGAGTGGAAACATTTCAAGGCAACTGGGCATTTACAGCCTTAGGAATTAATCGTTATACAAGGTGAGGTAGAATGGACTTCCTGATTTGACAGATCAACTGTAAAAAACCCAACAAAGATAATTAAAAAAGGTTTTTATTTTTGAAAACTACATTCAATGCCATTTTATTTTCATTAGGTTTCGAAACTTATACCAGCCAGGTGACGACCTTAGTGAACGACACACATATTGAGCCACTCAAAAAAGTTTCTGAAAACTCTTCTCAGCATATCTTCTGTTGTTCCAGTGATGACATCTGTAATTGCCCACTTAAGAGCTTCCAAGATCCTTGGTTGAACTTTGTAAACCTCTGCTTTGAGGTATCCCCCCCCCCCCCCCTCCCATCATAAGGAGATCAGGCTGCCTGGAAACTGTTCTTGCAAAATTTGGCATGAACGATTGGCAGTATGAGCTGTGGCACCATCATGTTGAAACCAAAAGGTTTCTATGTCATATTCCTCACCATACTCTTCCATTTTGGGGAGTAAAAATTTCTCCAGCATCTTATAATAGTGCCCAGATTTCACAGTAACAGTTGCACCTCGAGATTCAAAAAAGTAAGGTCCAATAATGCCTATGGAGGATACAGTGCACCAACCTATCATTTTGAGACTGTGTAGAGGTCTTTGGTGAAGTTCACATGGGTTTCAGTTGGCCAGTGACGAATTTTTTTTTACTGATCTGGAAAGGTGAAAATGTGCTTCATCGCTAGACCACAGAATAGTGTAGAGTTCCACAGACGCTAAGATTGCACTGCAAGCATCTGCATGTTTCACCTAGTCTTCTGGACTAAGAACTTGAACAACCATCAACTTGTAGTGATGTGAGTGAAGGTCAGAGTGTAAAATTTGCCTTCCAAGAGCAGCAGCATGTCTCCACATAGAGCGTGATGCAGGCTAATCAATGGACACTCCAACTGCCGTGTTTTCAGGTGTCCTCACTGGTTTTCTAGGAAGTGCACATCCTGTCACCTCAACACTAGTAATCCATTTCCTAACGGTTTTAGCATCAGAAACCCTGTCATGACAATTCAAACCAAACCAACTGTGAAGAGCCCTCTGCGCTGCCATTGTTTTTAACAAATGTTTCTACAACAAAGCCCCGATGCTCACTAACCACAGCAAGGCGACTATTGAAAATGGCACCATTTCCTCCACCTAGCACCGCTACTTTCACTCCGCTACCGCACCTGCATGCTCTTCAGTGATTGATTGAAACTAGGGAGTCCATTCCGCCCACCTTGTATTTAGATTAAAGTAACTTTGTCATTTTGATGTTTCTGTGAAATGTGTGGTGGTTTACAAACATCACCGAAGCATAATTCTTTCTCATATGCCATATGCTCATTTCACTTGTCCATGCAGCATCTTACAAAACTCAGAAAGCTGCTTGGTTGGAGGACAAAAAGCAAAATACTAATGGAATCTGAGTGCCCTCTTTTGCCCCTACAGATAAATTTTAAAGTAAATGAAGCAAAACTACACCCACTTCCAATTTAAGTCTTTGTTGCTACAAATTTTTCTTTCTATAGAAAATAGTATTTTTAGTCACATTTTTTCACTACATAGTCTTTTTCAAACAAGTCAAACAATTCAGTCAAAAATTTGAATCTTTCACATCATAAACACACATCGCAGCTTGTGCACAGAGCTGCAAAAACAGAAACATCTCACACACATGTTGAAAATATTTTTAATATAGTAGCAAAATAGTGTTGCATCATGTTTGAAACCCTTGTACAAATCTCTGAATCCATCTGTGTGTTCAGTATTTCTCTGTTGTATATGGTCCATCAAGTCACTCTGGCTATCAGTTGGCTGATCAACCAAGAGATGTAAGTTTACTTTGCAGTAATAATTGCTTTCATTCTGCACTCTGATTAAGAGTCAATTACAATTCAAGTGGCATATTTATCTACATTATAAGTCATAGAAGTCACAACATCCTAAATATTTTCTAATCAGTTTCAAACATCAAAATAAGTTGTTTGGCAAATGATAATACACTAAAGGCTGATTATTTTGCTATGCAGTTAATACTTGAAACTTTTTCATACCTACCGAGTCTTCCATGTCTGACAATTGCGATTCCCTACATAACTGACAACTATTTCTTTTTATGTTCAACTGTAGTGGTCATGACTGTCTCCTTTGATTAAGTTAAAGTTTGCGGAATTGAAGTCAGACTGCTCCCTGTAACAAATTCTCACTCCAGGAAGTGTGGTCCTATGCATCACTAGATGCTATGTGGGGAAAAACAGCCTACCATTCCTTGGTCGCTTCATTTGAAGAAATTAAAGTATTCTCCTCTTTCAGTGTATCACGAAGTAGCAATGATCAATCTTTACTAGACCTACTGTTGACTGATAACCATATTATGATTGTTGAAGATGTACAATTGACTGAATCCATTAAAGCCTGCCATCATGGTGTCCAAATCTTTACAGAGTTGCCTGCCTATCCAAAGCTGCAGAGTCACATTCCTCACTCCACAGTGTCTGTCTGTCTTCTAAGCTGACTAGACAACTTTAGGGTTGACTGTTTCAATGACTTGGTGAATCACACTAGTAATGTAGCTGATCATGTTAGCACCGGTCAGGTCACGGTGTTAGGCCGGTAACGCACTAAGCAGCCAAGCTGCGGCAGCCGCAATTTTGAGCAGCCAGCCGACGGCTAGTCGTGACGAATGGGCTGAGCGAGATGAACGTGGAAGACACGATAATTGTCCACCTTTTGTCTCAGAAGAAACGCAGAACCAAACAGAGATACTGGATTCATCCTCTACTGTTGGAGCGACACACAAAGGGTTTATTTAAAAATTACTTCAAGGATCTTCGAAACTACCCATATCGTTTTTTTAGCTATGCAAGAATATCAGTGGAATCTTTTGATAACCTTGTGGAAAATATAAGAAATTCCATAATGGGTACTGATACTCCTATGTGAGCTTGTGTAACTTCGGAAGAAAAATTGTTGATTACTTTGAGGTGAGTTCAAAAACAAATATGATAGTTCATTTTAATAATATTTGAAAATAATTGGCCAGCAGTTAAAATGATAAGTCACAATTTATTTATTTCTTTTTAGAGAGGAAAAAAATTACCCTTTCCAAATTCTGCAGCAACCATCAACACCAAAGATTTATGTTGCTGACTAACAGTGGTCGCTCGTATTAGAAAATGTACAATTAAAAAACTTCAAAGCAGTAAAACGCCAAATTTGGGTGAAAAATTATTGAATTATCATCGGTTTCTCCCCTGGCCCTTCGATTCTAAAGTTACGAATTTGAAGGAACTGAAAATGGATTAAATGAAAACGGACGAAATCAGAAAACAGAAGTGATAGTTTGAAAATAATAAATAATACAACATGTATGATGATTTGACATTATTATTTTAATTTTATATGCTAAATTATAACAACATTTGGAAAGAATATTAATATTATAGTAGTAGTTGTACTGATGACTGGAATAGATCAAGTATTTCAGAATTCTGGGTTGACACAGTTGAGTTAGTGGGCGATGACAGCTCATTGTATTTGGCGGCAGTGTCCTGTCTGTATGTAATAGGCGTAGAATAATCACGGCGACTTTCCTTCTGATCTCTGCTGAAGTCTGCTCGACCATCATTTGGCTGTAGTATGCATCCATGCTGAAACGGCTGTCTTCTCGAGGCTTCTGGTTCATACCTACGGCTATATGCTCCAGCCACTGTTGTTTCTGACGCATGATCAGAATAGCCTTGGGTGATAAGTCCGCAGTGGAAGCATTTGTACTCTTTTTATGACGTCAATAATCTCCATTTTGGTAGTAAGCTTGCAATGTACCAGAATCTTTTTCATGTCTTCTGGTAATGAAAACAGAAATAGTCTATCTGAATCATATTCTTGATGCCTTTCACACTCCTCCTCCAGTGCGATACTCTGTTGTAGTACATCAATCAATCTGACGTCATTACTTTTCTGCTTCTTTCTGGGAAGAAGTGAAGGACTTTGTATGCCACAGCTCCCATAGTTATTTTCAGCAACGTCAGTTTCATCCAGGCTACCTTGAGTTATATTGTCTACAACAGTTTCCTTAAGAAACTGTAATTGCCCGAAATACACATTAGGGCTTTTATGCAAAGCTGCTGATCCACTTTCGGCACCTGCTCTGCGTTTCAATTCCCTGCTGAAACTTGTCCTAATAGTCTTCCACTTCTGCTGTAGAGGTTTGCCTGCAAAAAAAGTCTCTGTTAGTGGCGCCGATGGGATGAAATTACGGATGTTAATATGACTAATCTATTATAATAATTTAATAGTATTCCGGACAGAAGTACGTGGGTTTCATTTTTTCATATGAACATATATTTCATTTCAGATATCTGGCTACAGCAGCACTGAGTCACAATTTTTGGGTCGGACGTACTACTGTCCGAGAAGTCATATATGAAACTTGCTTGGCGATTTGGGACAAAATGAGACAGACTGTGTTTCCAGACTTAAATGAGGCAAGATGGATTGAAATAGCAAATGGATTTAATAGATATGCAAACTTTCCCAATTGCATCGGTGCCATCGACGTGCAACATATCAGAGTAATGAAACCCTGTCATTCAGGTTCACTTTACTATAATTACAAAAATTATTTTTTGATCGTTTTACTTGCTTTATGTGCTGCAGATTAGAAATTCACTTACATTTATGTTTGAGAATATGGAAAATGTAGAGACTCGTCTATTATTAAGAAATCAGTTCTGTATGAAAAACTCCTACATAAAAATTTACAAATACCAGAGAAAAGCTCAATATTAAACAATGGAATACCGATGCCATATGTCATTGTCGGAGATGAGGCGTTTGGTATGTCTGAAAATTTAATGCGTCCTTATGGAGAAAGGAGTTTAACAGACAAAAAAAGTATCTTTAACTACCGACTGTCTCGGGCTAGGCGATTTATAGAATGCACGTTTGGCATTCTGGCAAATAAATGGAGACATTTTTCATCACCCTATGGATGTTCGGGAAGAATTTGCAATTGCCATAATAAAAGCATGCTGTGTTTTACATAATTGTGTGAGAAAGAGATGGCTACAAATTTGAAGACACACTGTACATCCCTCTAGAACTGGAAATTTCCCCAGGTCCAACTAAAGCAGGATGCCGTTCATCAGCATCAGCATCAGCATACAGAGATTTATTTGTGGATTATTTTACACATGGAAATCTGCTGGAATGGCAAAACAGAATTGCATTGGGGTAATAATTATATGTGTTAACTGAATTATGGACATGACTATTACTGCTTTCACGTGAATTATTGTTAAGTTTACAATGATACCCTGCACGTTTGGCATTCTGGCAAATAAATGGAGAATTTTTCATCACCCTATTGATGTTCAGGAAGAATTTTCAATTGCCATAATAAAAGCATGCTGTGTTTTACATAATTATGTGTGAGAAAGAGATGGCTACAAATTTGAAGACACACTGTACATCCCTCCAGAACTGGAAATTTCCCCAGGTCCTACAAAAGCAGGGTGCCGTTCATCAGCATCAGCATACAGAGATTTATTTGTGGATTATTTTACAGATGGAAATCTGCTGGAATGGCAAAACAGAATTGCATTGGGGTAATAATTATATCTGTTAGTTGAATTGTGGACGTGACTATTAGTGCTTTCACGTGAGTTATTGTTAAGTGGACAATGATAGCCTCTTCTTGATTACTGTATGTATAACCATTTTTATTATGTAACAAATAATAAATGACTTACCGAATTCATGCTTTTCATTTTTCGTCATATTCTCCTCAAACATTATATTTGTGATTTCCTCCCATCTCCTCCTCTTCACGTCACGGTCATTGTACTCCTCACAAGATAAGTCCCAGATTGCTCTTTGTCTTTCAATTTCTTGAATAATTTTCTTGGTGTCGAAAGCCATTGCAACTTTTGGCTCGAGGTGCAGAAAAGGTGTGGCTGCTCGGACAAGTGCACGGAGACTGAGGCAGCCACACACGCTCTTTGTGGGCCCCACAGCCCACCACTGGCTGTGCACAGCTGCCTGGCTGCTGTGCAGTCGCCCATGTTCTGTCGGCTGCCGCGGCCACAAAATCCTGGCTGCCTAGTGTGCGGCCTGCAATCAACTGTCATTGTTTTATCGGCTGCCACAGCCTGGCTGCCTCGTGCGTTACCAGCCTTAAATGTAGCCAGTCAGCTGCACACTATCCATATCACCCTGCTGATTTTCACCTGGAAGCTTCCTTTAGGTGACAGCATTTTCAGGTAGGCAAATACTATTCACCAGACACAGACAGTTAACAGTGTGGGTAAGAGTAGTTGTCGTTTAGCACAGAAACTGAAAGGAGGAGGGAGAGGGGGCAGGGGGTTAACCTCAGGTAAGAAATGAGTTGGGAGTGAACCAGGTGCATTGCCTAAGGAGGTAGTCAATTACATACTAGCACTGGTTTTCTAAAGGCAATGGAACATCCATGTGGTCAGCAGTCCTTTCCATCGATAACATGTAAATGGAAAAATCTAAAATCATTCTGCAATGACCATTGAAAATCTACATACACTAAACATATCCTCAAAACAAATAAAATAAACCATACATAAACTCAATACAGTAAAAACTATGAAAAGCAATAATATGATGTGTCAAACAAAAGGTACCCTTATACATTATGACATGAATTTCTTGAGATGATCAAAGTTTGGTTGTGGCAGCAGAAAACTACAGTGCACAATATTGAAAGTATAACTCTACAAATCACAATGTGCTCAAGTACCACGTATTCACACATGATCCTCATTATTCTACTTACCCGTAATAAAATACATCCTTTCATAAAACAGCTAGAACTGACGTCATTCAAAAGTAGTGCATACTGTCATGCTTCTAGATACCTACAGCACACACTGATCAGCCAGAACATTATGACCATCTGTCTAATATGTAGTATGTCCACATTTGGCATGGATAACAACAGCGACACGTTGTGGCATGGAAGCAATGAGGCCTTGGTAGGTTACTGGAGGGAACTGAACTGACACCACAGCTCTGAAGCGAATGCCACGAAGTGGTTCCTTCATCTTCGGAATCAAATCAAAGTCACAAGGACTTTAGTCCAGGGAGTATGGTGGACGGTACAGCACTTCACAGTCCCATCGAGTGAACAGAGCAGCCACAGCTTGCGCTGTATGCACCCACGCATTGTCATGCAAAATGATGGGTGGGTTGCACAGAAAGCGTCACTGCTTCTTGCGCAAAGCTGGTCACAGGTGATGCCCCAAAAACAAACAGTAATACTGTGCATCGACGGTCTGCCGTGGAGGAATGTAATGCGTTACGATAACGCCATCACAGTCGTACACGAGAATCATCATAACTTTCTCCATACTGGGGCTCTGACGCACTGACTTTCGCGGCGACCCATAATGAAGCCATTCGCTGGATTGGCATTTCAGTTTTGGCTTCGTGGCATTCGCTTCAGATCTGTTCCAGAGATTCGACAGGCAGTAGACAGCTCCATTCGGACCATCAACAGAACAGGCACTGCTAATGGTATACAATGCCTTTCACATCACTGGCAACAGGTTCTACACAATGCTGGTGACTACTTTGAAGGACAGTAACAGTGCAAACATGTAACCCTTTTGTATCGGTTGTGAATAAATAGTTACCACTATTGAAGTCCCAACCCTCATATCTACCCCATAAACTAGATGCACACCTAGAGATTCACTTGTTCGTAGAAGTTTCAAACTTATTCAAAATCCAGTAATTAAGTGAAGTCCTCCACACTCATATGTGCAATGCACAGCACCTAACATTGGTTGCTAAAGATCTTATAGAACTTCTAGTTAGAGAGGAGTTGTAGTGCTGACTAGTACAAGGCTGCAAAAGCTTGGACTTGCCTTACATACTACAGACTGAGGGCCTGGGAGTAAATGCAACGCTGATTAAAGTGAACTTTTATTTCAAATCTGACAAAATAAACCATAACATCTCACCCTCTACTGAATTTGATTTATTTAATATAGGTTGAATCTTACACAAAAGATTACAGCAACCTGGCACTTTTTACATAGCTATCTATTAATATTAAACAGTGCCATTACCGGTTTCAAATTGATAGGTTCATCTTCAGGTGGCTAGTTCACATTTTACATTAGATTTCGTGTTTTGTTTCCCCACGTGACAAAACTTCCTTGGGGTGGTGATGCCCTACAACCAAAACAAGATGTGAGACAACGTCTTTTTAATTGTAATTGTGTCTCATGACGATGTAAGTGATGTAAACAAATTATTATTATTAATAATAATTTGTGTACATTATTAATAATAATCATTTGTTTACATTACTTAAAATTTTTTTCTTTTTTTTCCTTTCTTGCATATCTTCACTCTGACATGTTCTAGCCTGTAGTTGTGACATTCCAAATTTTTAGACCATCTACATAATTCAGCAAACTTTGTGTGTCAGCTGCACAGCACAGCCCCAAATTCTTTGTGAAGACACTTGGCACGGAAGACCATAAGTATGCACATTCTCACCTCTATCCCTTTTGTCAGATGCATGAGTATCAGTGGCTTGAGGAGTATTCTTTATGTCAATGATACTGCTGACGGCATCCTCTCTTCTCTGTTTACCTTCTGAAAGAAAAACAGTCATTTCAAAAACCAAAAGAAATATGCTTCAAAACATTTCTTAGTACTATTATTTTACCTTTGACACCAGACATCTTCTTGAACTGATCCAAGAAGCTTCCATCATTTGAGAAAATGTTCAAAGCACCAGAGGTTTTCTGCTGAGAAGAGTTACGATCTGTATGTGATTGTTCTTTCTTCCATCTGCTATCAAGGTTGCTGTAAATAGATCTTGCAATAATTTATTTTTATTTACAAAAGAAATACATTTACAGAGTGTATAAAACAGTCTCAGTAATGAATGTTTATGATATTTACATTTGCCATGCGCAATGTGTTAAATAAATAAAATAGATGCTGTTACACAATAATGGAAGATAAATTCCACTGGATCATTATTATGGGCAAAATATGAAGCAATTTTAGAATTTGGGAAATGTTGAATTTTCATTTTTATCCACTGTGGGCCTGATGGGCCTAACACAGCTTCACCAGTGGTCCCATTTATTGGCATTTTTCAGGGTTCCTGTAGGGCCTGCACAGTTAGTAAAGCAGTCAAAGCACACAGGCCTTTGTTGTACTTTACCCATACAGGCAGCCCCTTGCTTCATGCCAAGTGGCTAAAAGAAAGGGAAGAAAGCATTTGGAAGTGAGGAGAAGACTGGATCAGAGTGACAACAGAGAGGTGGAGGAAGACTGAAGAATGTGAAAATGATTGTGTTCCAAGCAGACCCTACCACTGGCAGAGAAGTAGTGGTGTGTTGTTGTTATGAGGAAAATATGATAAATTTTTATTTCATCCATCTCAGTTGCACAAATATACAATTTATTGCTGCAATGGTTACTGGCTTTGGATTGACTTGCCCATTCTCAAAACACACATCTTGTTATTAGCCATAACTAGTTACACAACATGAGGCCAAAAGGCATGCACTGCTTCATACAAGAAAGTCACACTGTGAGCAACAAATATGCTCACTGATATGTGATGGCCTGTGTGTCTGCTTTTTCACCTAAATGACGCAACCAAACTTCAGTTTGTCATATCAATGAGCGTATTTGTTGCTCACAGTTTCACTTTCTTGTATGCAGCAGTTCAGACCTTTTGGCACCATGTTGTGCAGCTGGTTACAATTACTAACAAAGTGCGTGGTTTGAGAATGGGCAAGTCAGCCCGAAACTGGTAACCACTGCAGCAATAAATTGTATAGTCATGCAACTCAGAGGGATAAAATAAAAATTTACCAAATTTTCCTCAGTATTATATAGTTGTATGCCTACCATTCTGAGCAGCATGGCTTGAATTAGCAAGCAAATAACTGTTTTGACAGAAGTACAGTGGCTGTAACTAGTTCACTACAAAACTGTGTACATTAATTGTAGTTCACCTTTAAAAATTACCAACAGGATACTATTTAGAATCTCACAATATTAGAACATTGTTTATTTAAACTTTCTGTGAAGCTGGAATTTTTCCCTGTTCTCAATAATGTAAATTTCAATTATTCCCTTTCATGAGTGAAATTACTTTAATACCTACACATCCAAAATATTTTAAAAGTTGACATACTTCAGTATACAAGATTTTTAAGAGTTATACTGAAATACACCATTTTTCAGTAATATGGTGTTTTAAACAGGGAAATTTCTAAGTATGATACGATGGCATTGCTGTGTAATTAGTAAATCAGTCAAAGAGGTACCATAATTCTTGTTCGAACAGAAAAAGTAAGTTTACAGTTTGGTTGGAATACTGCGGTCAAAAGCAAACAAGACCTCATAAAGCAAAAATGGAATAGAACCACTGGTGCAATTAACAATTCCATGCTTCCATGTTAAGTTGGAAATACATGTGAATTGCACAATGCGACATCTGTGATCTCACAGAACAACAGTTATAATATCCACCAAATTATGAGAATATTACAGAGACTGGTGTTGTCAGAACTAATGTCTTACATTCTTTAAACAGTAACCTTAGACGTGCACATCATCATTTTTATACGCATTAAAAGAATACAACCTGACTGGAGAATGCAATCCCGCTTCACAACCTTTATCAACTAAATCCTACACAAAATAGCAGCTTTTCTGAATTACATACACAATGTCCAGTCAAAGTTAAATATCTCGAAAACTAGACCAACAGACAGGTGCAACAAATGGTACATTTATTGTGAAGGCTTTAAAAATTTCATACAGAAAGCTTTTAACAGATGGTACTGAAGTCGGAATACACACTGCCTTTAAAATAGTGTGGTGCATCTCGGAGCAATCAGTTCCACTGTTTAAACTTGAAAGGAGGCTAGCATACCGAAGGAAAAGGTTGAAATCATGTATTCCACTGAACGTGTTTTTCTGGTACTGGAATGCCACAAGTTAAAACACTGTGCTACTACAACAAGGTGTAGTTTTCAAACATTATTTAATTTCCAAAAGGATCTACAAGCTCTTCGCCATATTCCAATGGACTGGCAGCGTTGCTATTGACCTAGCGGAGAATTTTGGCCCAAGGCCAACATTAGTTACTCCTGAGAATGTCGCCACGGTTTCTGGAATTATTCAACAAAACCCAAAGGAATCCATCTGATGAAGTGTAGCACAGACTGGTTTGAAGCATTCCAACATGAAGAAAATACTAAGACAGAACCTACTTGGTTCTATTCAAATTACAAAGCCACCAGGCCATACCTATATGAACTGTGCAACAAAGGACTGAATTTGTACACAATGCTGGCTGCATCTGGTTCACAGACAAAGCACACTTCCACCTGAATACAGTCGTGAGCAACAAATCTGGCTATTTTGGGGTTCTCGATACCACCATTTGTGTGAAGCAAAACCGATGTGTTCTCCCAAAGCTACAGTTTGGGTTGAGGTATAGAGCAAAGGCATTACTGGCATTTTTCCATGCAAGAAACTATCAATAATGAGCACTATGCTGCAATTTTTGAACAGTTTGAATTGCAGTTGAATAAGCAATTATATGATACAAGCTCCTCTCCCCCCCCCTCCCCCTGTCTGTACCAAGGCATGTTCATTGATGCCACATTCATATCCCACTCACTTGCTGGACTCCCTCGCAGCCTTCAGCCTCCTTTCCCTCCACTTCTCCAAGCTCCCAAAATTATAATACCACCTTGACAGTAGTGAGAAATGGATTGGTTCAGTGTCACACAACAAATCTGAAATTTCCCTGTTAGTCCCAAGATGTATTTCATCTCTACCAATTAAATGTACATGTGAAATGACTCAAGTTACCCAAGTTGCTCAAATGGTTTGGAGCCCACATTAAACTACAGGTCCCTCTAAAACTTGATGGGTGTTAGTTCAAAAGGTCAGAAAAAGGCATGTGCATATCAACTACAACAGGATCAGGCAGAGTATAGCTTTCTGGTGTTCAAATTAAGCTTTTGGTTGAAGGCAGGTTAAGTTTAGGCAGTTAGAAAAGCTGACAAAATACTGTGAATTGTATCAAAGGATAATACATTAAGCTAATTAACGAGGCACAGAGCTCCACAACAAAATGGTAATAATTATTACAACAATTTTCTGGGGAGAAGTACAAGAGCACCGTGGCTCTTATTGGGGAATATTATCAAGTGCCTTTGGCTGTGGAGTTGTCAAATTAAACTGCATTTTTCTTTGATGGTAGAAGTTACTGGTGTGTCCAACAATTTAGCCCTCATATACAAGAAGCATTCTCTTTAAGCAACTTGTACCAAGCTATGGGGGTAATTCTATTAGAAAAGGCCACAATGAATACAGAGTCCACTGACGGAGCAGCCATAACATTACTCAGTATTGCACTCCCCTTTCCATACACATGCACACAGTGAAAGATTCTTCCAGGTCATCCACCTCCAATTCTGTTGAAATTTATATAGAATGTACCTAATGGACCAGTAAGAACTTTACCAAGTTTTAGTTCCATCTGAAACTTGATATAGGTACTAGATTCATTTTCACATAGGCCACTTTCTTCAGAACTAGAAACATACAAAAATATCAATTTTGAAAAGTCACTGTTCCTGACGCAATGTTAAGATTAGTGCTTCATGGTGAAAGTATATCTTCATCCCAGTATTATGTAGTACATGTTCTGAAGAAAAGTCTCTCGGCTTTTAGGCCTCTGTAAACCTAACACACAGTTAAAAAGCATAGATTAATTAGTGTTTTCAAACCTGCAATGATTCAATATTCTTTCAATTTCATACAACAAATTCAATGCTGACAGTTTCCGTCACTACAATGAAGGGCAGTAGTCTGTCTTGGAATCATAAACTCCTTGTTTCATATATTCAATAAAACATAGGATCTGTAGAATTACAATGGTTCAAACATATTTTGTAAAATGGGAAACAGAATTTAAATGCACTGCTGAAACAATAAAAAATTTAAGTCAAATTTTTGCATCTTAACTTAAATGGCACCAAAATGAAAATAAGTATTTCTGATAAATTTAAATGTGCTCTTTTAAGTGGAGTAAAATATTGCAAAATCAAAGACATCAATTTTACAACATGCAGTGTAACATAATGCACAATTTGTCAACTTCGGTAATATGGAGGAATAGATGATAACTTACTGACAGGTAGATGGACAATGCACTGACAAATGACTTTTTCCAGTGCCCTCTACTTAACTATATATTCCTTGTTAAAAGATGGGGAAAAAATCTATGACAAGATTTTCATCAAGCCTGGAGATGAATCTCATTCATGTTATTTCTGTATTCTGTGCAGAAAGCTGTCATATACCAGAATCATAGTTCCAATACATCGGGAATAATGCCTTGCCAAACTTTAATATTTCTCACACTTTCCAGTCGCAAAGAATGTGGTTGTTGTGAAAATAGCTCTCATAACTACAAAAACTTGTACATGGAACTGAAAGGTGTTACATTTCTACATTTTCTAAGTGCCCTGCCAATAAAATACAGTCTTTGGTTAGCCTTCTCCACAACATTTTCTGCGTGTTGGGTCAACTGCCAATTTTTGCACCATTCAGATATCTTTTCTAAATCATTTTGCAATTTGTTTTGATCTTCTGATGACTTTATCAGTCGGTAAACGACAGCGTCATCTGCAAACAACCGAAGACAGCTGCTCAGATTGTCTCCCAAATCGTTTATATAGATAAGGAACAGCAAAGGGCCTACAACACTTACTTGAGGAACGCCAGAAATCACTTCTGTTTTACTTGATGACTTTCTGTCAATTATTAAAAACTGTCACCTCTCTGACAGAAAATCACAAATCCAGTCTCATACATAACCGAGATGATATTCCATAAGTGCACAATTTCACTACAAGCCACTTGTGTGGTACAGTGTCAAAAGCCTTCCGGAAATCCAGAAATATGGAATTAATCTGAAATCCCTTGCCAATAGTACTCAAAACTTCATGTGAGTAAAGAGCTAGTTGTGTTTCACAGGAACGATGTTTTCTAAGCCTATGCTGACTGTGTGTCAATAGACAGTTTTCTTCGAGGTAATTCATAATGTTCATATGTTCCAAAATCCTGCTGCACATCGACATTAACAATATGGGCCTGTAATTTAGTGGATTACTCCTACTACCTTTCTTGAATATTGGTGTAACCTATGCAACTTTCCAGTCATTGAGTACGGATCTTTCGTCGAGCAAACAGTTGTATATGATTGTTAAGTAGGGAGCTAATGCATCAGCATACTCCAAAAGGAACCTAACTGGTATACAGTCTGGCACAATTGACTTGCTTTTATTAAGTGATTTAAGTTGCTTCACTACTCTGAGGATATTTACTCCTACATTACTCATGTTGGCAGCTGTTCTGAATTTGCATTCTGGAATATTTACTTCATCTTTTTTTGTGAAGGCATTTCGGAAGGCTGTGTTCAGTAACTCTGCTTTGGAAGCACTGTCTTCGATAGTACCTCCATTGCTATTGTGCAGAGAAAGCATTGATTGTTTCTTGCCGCTAACATACATCACATATGACCAGAATCTCTTTGGATTTGCTGCCAGGTTTCGAGACAAAGTTTCATTGTAGAAACTGTTATAAGCATCTCGCATTGAAGTCCGTGCTAAATTTCGAGCTTCTGTAAAAGATCGCCACTCTTGGGGATTTTGCGTCTGTTTAAATTTGGCATGTTTGTTTCGTTGTTTCTGCAACAGTGTTCTAACCCGTTTTGTGTACCAATGAGGATCAGCTCCGTCGTTTGTTAATTTATTTGGTATAAATCTCTCAATCTTGGTAGACGTTCAAACAAATCTCCTTAGGTACATTCCACACAACTTCCAACGAAGTGAAGGTCACTGAACTGGGGCCCCTATGTCAAATGACCTAAAGGTAAAAAGTCACTTTGGATGACAGATGAGATCTCACTACAACAGAAACAATGAACCTCCCGACAGTTACACCATCTAAAATCCCATGTGCTGACAATCATTGGGATACTGGTGCTGATGAAAATAGTTGGAATATATTTACAGATTATGCTGTTATATGCACATAAATTAAGGATTGTGGTGTTATTTTGTTACTTAGTGTTCTCTAATTCTTGAAGTTTAAAGTAAGCTACTTTAAATCTATTAAGTGCCCTCTAGTATGGAAAGCAGAACTTGTGTATGCTGGGTTTAACAATTTGTGTAAAAGAGTTTGATGCAAGTGCCAGGAATGACAAGATATGAAACATGACACTTTGCCACATCAAATTCTTTGTCATGTTTACGTCAGTTGTTGAAAGTTATAATGCATAATTACACCCAAATCATTTGATGAATGCAAAGATGAAGATATACAGAATATGGCTCTACAACCGTGTAGGCATCTTACGACATTTATGTTCAGGCTAAGAAAGTAAAAAGTACAAGTTTTGACTATGTAATCACAGGCAAAATGTGTGTGGTCCCTGTCAGACAAGGCTCTTCAAGGGTGCCAGGACAATCATGATAGAAAATTAAACTTCCTTCGCCATCCTACCACGAAGAATAAATAGAAAAACATAATGTACAGCTCAAGCTGTATCTGTTAGAATATCTGATAATTCAGATGGCAAATATATATTAAAACGTAAATTGTTATAAAATAGGCATTGGTTCAGAAAAAGGTGCACTGTCAACGGTTGTTTGCAGTAGGCACAGAGTGGTGGGGGTCTCACTTAACAAATAACAGTGACTGAAATGACAGTGCCCAATATGCAGCTGAACTAAAAGTTTCTCCTCACAACTAGAGGGGCAAGAGGAAGTCATCCAAGCCACTGGAAGGGGTTTAATTTCCCGGAGACTTTTCCCATATAGGGGAGGGGACCAAATAGCAAGGTCGGCAATCCCATGATCTAGGATGGCAGAAATCAAGGGAAAACAGCACAGTCCAGTTATGGGGAAGGGATAACATGCAAACAAAGGGGGAAGAGGGATGTCAGGGCAGCAAGAAGAGAAAAGAACAGGAGGGGGTGGGTGGAAATGGGGAGAGCAGGGATGCCCCATAAAAGCTACACACGTGTGGCACGACACCCACACTGTGCCATACCATTATCATGATACAACGGAGACAACACCAGGAGAAGAAGACAAAATAAAAGAGGAAACAAAACAGCACAACAGACTGGGAAAAGTATTTAAAAGGAGACGAGAACCTGGCCGATGGGGAGGCAAGGTCAAGGCCTCCATAAACAATGCCTATACTAACTGAGACTCAAATTCTAGGAAAAAATTCAAGGACTTGCATCGGTGATTGTAAATCACGTAAAAAGAAGAAAAAAATTAAGAACAGATGTAACCAGGTGAGGGTTGTCAGCTAACACCCTAAACAAGAAAGGTGGGATGGCATACTTAGTGTGAAGGGCCAAAGGGTGGGGCAGTCCATCAAAATATGGATCACCATGAACTGAGGCCCACAACTACAACACGGGAGAGGGGGGGGGGGGGGGGGGGGGGCTCAATGTCCAATAGAAAGATGGCAAAGGATGGTAGGTTCCCACTCCCGGTACACTCACATGGCCAGGAACCCAAAGGAAGTCGACCAAATTTGCAGCATCACCAAGATCAGCGAGAAGGTCATTGATGGCACACATCAAGTGTCGGCACAAAAAACAATAAGCAATAGCCTGAAGGCCGCTCATTGAGTCTGTACATAACAAAGTGCGGGTCAGGGAGGACCATTTAATAAAACAGAGGGCCCTATAGATAGCCATGAATTCTGCAGTAAATACCCCATGTGTGGCAGGCAACAGCTAGTGTTCCGTGCCAACAGAAGACGTGAAGGCACATCCCAACTGATAGCGAATTTAGAGCCATCAGTGTAAAAAACAACTCCATAGTAAAACGCTGTAACAGCATTCAGAACAAACAACGGAACACCACTGGAGTGATGGAGGCTTTCAGACCCCAGAAGAGGTCCATATGAATCTGTGGCTGAGAAACTAATCAAAGGGAGGGGGGTGAGTGAGGGGGCGGGGTTGGGGAGAGCACGAGGAAGAGGACAAGAAGGGGAGATGGAAGTCACAGTGGAGAGAAACGAGGTGAAGCCCAACTGATAAACCCATCCGAGGGTGGGCAGCAGGAGTGTGATGGCCCAAAGCTGCAAAAAGAATAGAATAGGAGGGTAATCAGGTGAGGAGTGAATAGTAATGGCATCGGAAACCAGGAGCTGGCACCACCAAATCTAAAGGGGAGGGATCCCAAGTTCAACCAGAAGACTATCAACAGGACTAGTGAGAAAGGCATTGGTGGCTAAACGGATACCACATTGGTGAACCAATACCAAGAGGAGCAGCATGGAAGGGCTTCAAATGATGTATATGAGGCAACCAAGTAAGCTTGTTGCCAAAAAGAAGACCCAAGAAATGAAACTGGGGAATCACGGTCGGTGTTGTGCATCAAGGTAGAGCTCTCGATCAGGACAGAGCATAGTACAGCAACAGAAATGTGCCACCCTCGAGAGAAGGAGAGAGAAATGAAAACTGTGCGAGTGTGTCCACATGGAAGCACAGTGGATGGCACCCTGGAGCTGTCATTCTGCAGAGGGCACTGCGTGGGAGCTAGCCCAAATGCAGAAGTCATCCACATACAGAGCAGGGGTGAGCAACAGTCCAGCAGAAACCGCAAGTCTACTAATAGCGATTAGAAAAGGACATGTAATATGGAGACCTATGAAAAGCCATTTTCCTGGATCTTCAGACAGCTGAGAACAGTTCCAAAGAACTGGTGGGACAGGAAGGGACAAATAAAAATAAGGATGGGGTCCTGAAGACCCCACTCATGGAACGTGTAAGTAGGATGTGATGGCACCAAGCGTGTCGTAGGCCTTACGAAGATGGAAGAAAACTGCAACAAGATGGCAATAAGAATATGCCTACCAAATTGTGGTTTCCAATCGAAGCAGATGATCAATCAGAGACCGTCCCTCCCAAAAGTCGCACTCGTAAGGAGATAAAAGGTCCCGAGATAAAAAGACCTGAGCCAATGAGCCATCATCCATTCTAGTAACTTGCAGGGAACACTGGTCATGCTAATGGGCTGGTAACTATCAAGGGACAACGGATCCTTGACAAGCTTAAGGGCAGGAACCACAATACTATCCCCTCCACCGAGAGGGGAAAATATCTTGGCACCACATACAGTTAAACACCTGGAGGAGATATTGGCATTGTGGAGGATTGAGGTGTTGAAGCAATTCATTATGACTGGAGTCAGGAGCAGGAGCTGAATTCTGGGAAGAAGAGAGGGTCAGAAGAAACTCCTATTCAGTAAAAGGTTCATTGTACGATTCCATCTGACAAGAGGTAAAACATAAGTGGGAAGCTTCAGCCTACTGTTTCCAGAGGAGGAAGGCAGCTGGATAGGAGGCTGATGCCAATGTCATTGCAAAATGGGTCATGAGGTGTTCCATGAGAAAGGATGGATCTGAACAAAGGCCACCTGGAAGGGCAAGGCCTAGAATGGAAGACTACTGCTTAGAACCTTGGAAGGTAGGGGGTGTAACCCACACCCATGACGAATGAAGAGGAGTAACTAGAGAGGAAACAAAGCATTCCCATAACACCTGTTTGCTCTGTTTGATGTGGCACACAGACATTTAAAGGTAATAAGACCGGTGGAGGATTGGTGCCACTTAAGATATTGCAAGGCACGATGACGATAATGGGTAGCAGTCGCAATGGCCATGTTCCACCACGGAGCTGGCTGACAGAGAAAGAGGCCTGTCAAGTGGGGAACAGCAATACTGGCAGCACAGATTATCTTATTGGACAGATCACGGACAACTTCATCAATACAATCTGACAAAGAGGGTGGAAACACGACCTGGTATCTATATAGAGACCAATCAGCATGATGGAAAACCCAGTGGGGTAACCTGGTCAGCACAGGCTGGAAGGGAACAAGAGAATCAATGGGATGTGGTCACTATCACAGATGTCATTGTGTGGCAACCAGTGTAAGGAAGGAACAAGGAGAGGGGAAGAGAGTGAAAGATCAACGGCAGAAAAAGAGCCATATACAGCACTAAAATGAGTAGGGGAACCATCATTAAGAAGGCACCCATCGTGGTCCGCAAGTAATTGATCAATGACAAGCCCACGACTAGATGACGAAGCATTGCCCCACAAAGGATGATGCATACCAAAATCTCCAAGGAGGAGGAAGGGAGGAAGGGGGAAGCTGCTGAAGGACGGCAGTTGGGGCAACAGATGTAGTTGGTCTGTCAGGAGGGAGATAGAGATTGCAAACCGTGATGGCAGAGTCCAACTGCTTCCAATGGGATACGAGGTGGGACACATGTACTAACAATATCCTTACAGACCAACATGCAGATGCCACCAGAAGCACTCAAAGGGCCGACCCGTTTCCAACAGAAAGCACGGAACCCACGAAGTGTCAGTGAGTGATCATGAGTAAAATGAGATTCCTGGAGAATGAAAGCTGCCGAATAAAAGGCAGTAAGGGATTGCAACTCTGGGAGGTGACAGTAGTATCCATTACAGTTCCACTGAATAAGCGTGGAGCGGGTATCCAAATGGGAGGCGAATGAGCTCGAGCTAACTACACTGCCAGGTCACCATCCATCCCCAATGACACAGTGACACCCATAAATAAGATGTCGGACTCAGATTTCTAGGGCGGAGATGCAGTTTGGGGGTGGGGGGGCACCAGCAGGGGCCTTGTCCTGTGACTTATGTTTCTTTTTCTTCTCTTTCATAGGTAGAGGAGGGCAGGGCACAGAGGGAGAGCAGACTTCTGCAAGATCATGAAGCAAAAGAAAGCTGACGACCTTTGGGTGCGAAGACTATGCGTCTCATGGCCGGGTTGTGGTAGCAGGCCTCCAGTCTGAGAAACGCTGAGGGGAGGGGTCCTGGAAGGGAGCCCCACCACTGGCAGGCGCCAAAGAATGGGGCAACTTCTTTGGATGGAGAAGGGAGAGGCATGCACAGGGAAGGGCAGGGAACCACAGGGGAGAGGGAGAGAAGAGGGGGACGAGACCTGGGTAAGGAAGAGGAAAGGGGGGGGAAACAATGCTACAGAGGCAAAAGTAAAAGTCATTGATACGGATGAAGTTGCTCAAATTTCTGACAAGCCTCAGTGTAAGATAAACAATCCAGTGACTTATACTCTTGCATCTTCTTATAAGCCGAGCAAACTGATGAGCGTTGGAAAGTGAGGGTTGTGACAATTTACACATGGGTGGTGGAACACAGGCACTCCCTTCATGGAATGGTTGTCCACAGTCACCACAAAGCGTGTCCCCCATACACTGCGAAGACGTGCTAGAAACACAAGCACCTAAAGCATCTAATGGGTGACGGGACATACGGCTTCACATCATACTGATAACACATAACCTTGGGCTTCTCTAGGAGGGTATCTCCTTCGAAAGCGAGAATACAGGCGCCGGTGTTGGTGTGGTTGTACTTACGACCTTTCCGCATACGCCGCACAAAATGAAGACCCCATTATTCCAGATTGGCAAAGGGTTCCCCTTCATTAGTTTGAAGGATGAGATCCTTATGATAAATGACTCCATGGACCATATTCAAACACTGGTGAGGTGTAATGGACATGGGGACATCACCAAGATGATAATAAGCATGAGGAGCTCCAGATTGTGTGGCAGAATACATTTTGATCAACAGGGAACCCACTGCACCTTACTGTGAGACTCCACTTCCCCAAACTTGTCTTTGCTATTTTACACAAAAAATAACGGTTTTGTGGCAGTGAATGTGTCCCTGTCTGTCCTAGTACAGACCAGGTAGTGGTAAGTGTTTAACCCAAAGCCGAAGAGCCTGGCCCTCCTCCAAGGGTGTAGCCAGGGAAGAGAACATCACAGGGTTAAAAAAAAAAAAAAAGCAGCATTCAATGATCTGTTATTACTCAAAGTGACAGCCATAGGAGAATGGCCAGATTTTTGGAGCTTGATATCCTTCATGTGCAAAGCATCCACCCGAATACCACCCACTCCAATCAGGGGCTCTCCCCACGGGTGCCTTCCCGCTACAACAAGGGGTGTCTGGCATGGTGGCTGATAACAGTCCCATCAATGGACTGCTACAAATGCTGGTGACATAGTGAGGCGTGAGTGGGCTACATCAGAGAAGGAACAGGGGAAGGAAGGAAGAGAGGGAGAAGAATCCACACTGTAGATGCTAAGGAGTGAGTTCTTCCTAAATGGCTCACACTATGAAGAGAAAATTTAGAAGTGGAGGTCAAAGCCCAAATGGGGACAGAGAAAATGCAAGGGGAACAAAACTGAAATGAGTACAAAACTGAAACCAGGTAGATAGCCAGGTTAATGTAAGTAAGAACACCGATTGAGGGGAAGGAGGGGGCAGAGGGGGAGAAGCAAGGACCGGGAGGGAGGGGCGCAGGGAAGGAAATTCAACCCGGTAAGGAAGAACAGTCTGCAATAGCTTGGGCCACATGTACGCCATGAACACACTCACAAAATAACAGTGAGCACCCTGGAGGGTTGCTCCCATTTAGCAAAGATCAGTGTTCATGCCAGAAAGGAACAATGTTCTCAAGTGCAGCAACACAGATATCATATGAAGGGACAGAATAGCTAGAAGGTCTAGGTAGTCGTACTGCAGCCTTGACAGCAGCATCGGCAGGTTCATTCCCTGACACTATGATGTGACCAGGGACCCACATAAACATCGCACTGGCTCCAACATCAGCGAGTGAGTGGAGGCATTCATTGATTCATTGTATTAAGGGATAGTATGTGTACAGTACACAGACGCTGTGGAGAGCAGTAAGTGAATCTGAACATAATACACACTTCAGAAGCCTGTGCTGTCAGATGTACTGGGTGGCCTAATAGAGGGAGGAAAGCCCTGCAGTGAAAATCAAGCACTGGTCTCAAAGCCAGTATCAAGTGTTTGTTGCTAACAACAATAGCACAACTGACACCACGATCGGTCTTTGAGCCATCACTGTATACAAATGCGCTGTTTCCAAGTTGCATGCAAACTTCGAGAAACTTACAGTGATTGATCAAATCTATAGTAGTGTACTTGCGAAGCCAACTAAGTCCAAGGTGAATGCAGATCTCTGCACAAAGCCAAGGTTGTGAAGGACTCTCACCCTTTGGGAAAGTGGCAGGTAATGTAAGGTTAAGTTTCCAAAGCAGAATATGAAAGCAAACTCTAGGATGCAACAAAAAAGTTGGGCTTATCTTGTATTGGCAGTCAACGGAGTCATCAAAAGAGTATGCATAGGATGGATGATTAGGCATAGAGGACAGACAGCTTGCTTGCCTGCTGAGGAGAACACCATGTCAGTATGACAACAGCTTGGTAGAATCTTCACAGACACTCACAACTGAGATAGTGTACAAAACTCCAGTGGCCAAATGTATGCCTAGATGGTGGACTGTGCCAAAAGGGAAGCTGTTGTTGATGCTCCATGAGTAAAGACAGCCGAGTCATCACTGAAATTGTTGCTCAAGTAAACAGTTCAGCTGAGAGCTGCAACAGACTGCGAAGTCATTGACGAAGAGAGACCCTGAGATGCCTCTGGTGAGACTGTCTATTATAGGGCTAATTGCTAAGGGGAGTAGAGCTACACCCAGCACAGAGCCCTGAGGCACCACATTCTCCTGAATAAAAGTGTTCGTCAAAGTCGAACCCACAAATACCTTAAAAACCCAGTCTTTTAAAAACTCCTGAATGGTATGATGCAGATGACCTCGGAAGCCCCATATGTGCATTGTATGGAGGATGCCTGTCCTCCAACAGATATCCTAAACCTTCTCCAAATCTAAAAACACAGCTACAACCTGGCGTTTCTGCAGAAAATTGTTCATAATGTGGGTTGAGAGAGTGACGAGATAATCAACTGGCGAGTGGTGCTTACAAAATCCACATTGTGCATTTGTTAGCAAATACTGAGATTCAAGGCACCAATTGCCCAGTCCTGGAACAGAGGATCATCATGAGCTGAGAGCATGTTCAAACTCCTACATAGTAAAAACAGTATTGTAGCAATCAAGATTCTGAGGGGGGACAGATATCTACAAAGTCTCCTCTGCTTGTTTCGGAGATAGGATGGAGGGATGGTAACAGGCAGAGCTCGAGATCTCATCAAAGTACCAACACAAGGTGTTGGAAATATCACTAGGGTTCACACTGACATTGTTCGCCACAGTCAGGCCATGAACTGGGAGATACACCTTGTTTCCAGAAATCTGACACAGGTTACCCCAAACAACAGAAGAGTGAGTGAAACAGTTAACAGAATTAGTAAGAGAGAACCAACTAGCTTTTTTGCTATCCCTGATAATGCGATGACACTTTGAATGCAACTGTTTATAATGAATATAGCCCTGCTTTGTGAGATTGTGTTCAAAGAAATGGAGAACATGTCTTCATGCACGAATCGCATTGTGGCATTCCTCCGACCACTCGGGAACTGGGATACTTCGCAGCAAGCAAGACATTTGGAGGATGGTACATTCTGTGGCACTAAGGATATCATTCATAAGGTATTCTTTCTTATCATCACTGCTGTGGATATGTTGTTCATCGAAGCAGAGCCACTAGTCAGCTTTAGATAGGTGCCAATTGGTCTTGCACACAGATAGGACAGGAGTTGGCAGATGAATTACACACAGGAAATGGTCACTCAAGTGTGGGTCTCAGAGGATGGACCACTCTAGATGGTGGGCAAGCTGTGCATTACGGAATAAGAGATCCAGGTGCGAGAAAGTGTGTGTGGAAGCTGAAAGAAATGTGGGTTCACCAGTGTTGAGAGAAATGAGAGTAAGCAAGCTGAGGATATCTGTGAAGAGAGAGCCTCTCATGCAGGTTCTCAGACAGTCCCAAATGGGATGGTGGGCACTGAAGCAAAAAGGGTTGAGGGAGCTGAGTGGTAAGCTGCAGTATGTCTGCCCTGGTCAGATCAGGTGATGGGGGTATATAGATATACTACAAAGAGAAAAGGTGTAACTGGGGTGAGGAAGACAGACAGCAACAGCTTGTAGCTGGGTGTTCAATGAAATGATTTGGCTATGGATGACATCCCAAATGAGCATTGCGACTCCGCTATGAGCTGGAGTTCTATCCTTGGAGGGTTGGCTGAAACATATTGGAGTGAAGTGTAAGAAGCCAAAGTGGTCTTGAGGCCATAATTTCATTTCTTGGAGGTATAAAACAACTGGGCACTGTGACTACAATTGCAGCTGTTAAGTGTGTCCTCTATGGTCTGATGCCACAAATGTTCCATTCGAGAACAGCTGTAGTAGAAAATAGGAGATGTTTCCCTTATACAAGACAATTAATTCGGTGGCTTTCAAGTGCAAGATATTAACAGCAGACTACTACAAGGTTCTGAGGCTGGAGAATCCACTGGTGATTCGCACTGGTGAAATGAAGGTCAATCGGATAGAGGTGTCGCACAGTGTCACTGTTGTAGAGAATCTCCAAGTTGGAGAAGTGGAAGAGAGTATGTTTTTGTTCGACTTCTTAGCACCTTTTCATTTTTCAGACGTGGAGCCAGATGTTTTCTGACTTGAGGAGTGCAAAAAAAGTCAGCTCAGAAGTATTTCTTTTTACATTTCTGTTTTTCTGATTGTATCACAAGTGACTTCACTCGTGTGGGCAAAGTTGTTTTTTGGTGGGTTGAGCAACAGTAGTGGACGGAGGTAAGGATGTCACCTCAGAGCTAGGCGATTTCATAATTGTAGCACTGAACCGGAAGACAGGTCTGTGTGGCCATATCTTTCGCGGGCCATGACATAACAACAAAGGTACTGTGTCTGTCAGATAGTGGTATGCAAGGCTTTGGCTAGCTAACATTTTGCAAGAAACATTGAGGGGTACCTTTACCTTTATCTCCTAAATGGCTCGCTCATCTAGGTACACAGGGCATTGCGGCATGGTTGCCAGTGCAGTTAATGCAGTGGGGAGAAGGAGATAGGCAATCTCCCTCATGAACATCCTTGCAATAAGTTACACATTTGGAAGTGTTTTTACAGGACATACAAGTATGGTTATAACACTTACGATGGTAGCAATGCATTGGGATTGGTATGTACGGTCCGGCATTGATGACTTCAGAGCTAAGAAAAGTGTGCGAGTAGGCACGAATTCTGGATAAACCATCTTCATGACCCGATGGGTTGCAGTTATACCCTGATCGGACAGATAATGTTGTCCATCTACCTCAGTCATACCAACATGCAGCAAAATGTATATGACACCACATGAAGAATTCAGTGTTCAATGAGCCTCTGCACGAACATGGTACCTTTGGAGGAGTGAAGCTTTAAACAGTTTTTGGGCTTCAAAGGTGCTGTCTGTCTCTAGAAGCAAAGTTCCACTGCATAAGCGAGTGCAGGACTTTAGGGGGCCTGCAACTATGTCCTCATCTTTTTGAATTACAAACAAGTTCACTGTAGAAAAAATTTTACTTCCATCTGTGTGCAACATCATGAGGCAGCACGGTGCAACTGGAAGATTAATCATGTCTTTATCCTCATTCCATTTCTGCTTATTAGGTGGAGGTTGCATCGATGGAGTTGATGTACTCATGGCAGATGAATCCCCCATGACTGGCAGCGTCTCTCCAGTGGTGCACTCCTTCCTACTGGGGGTCCCCAAAGAGGAGAGGAAACACGCCTTAGGTGATTGTTCACACCTCAGGCCACACCTCCCCAACTCCAGACAGAGGGACCAGTTGGCAGTTGGCAAGGTAACACCTCAGGCAATCACCCCTCCCCCTGGGCCTGGCCTTTATCAGGGGGTATGTGCGAGCCCTACCTGTTGACCCGTATGCTGGGAGTTATGCATGACCCAGTCACCCTTACGCATCAAATGTGTGAGCCAGTGTTCAGGCATGTACAGGGAGGAAGAAAGACAAAAAGGTAGACGTCAAACACCGAAGCAGGAGGAGGACAGGAGAAATCAGGACAGCCCGGGAGAGGGGTAGAGACAAAAATGAAAGCCACCAAGATTTCCAATACCAGGCCCAGGGAGGGGGTGAAAGAATAGGAGGATAAGACATGCAGCATGGAAAAGGGATGAGTACGACGAGGGGAGGGGACCCATGTGTGCCAAATGCGCGCGTGCACGCACGCACGCACGCACGCACACACACACACACACACACACACACACACACAAATGAGTTATGAGCCCCTGGGGTCCACTGACAAGTATTTTGATGCATTTGATGTACAAATACCATAGGTAAACTATGAAAAATGAAAGGGGTCCACACATAACTTCTACCTAATTTTCATTACATGTATTTATTATCTGGCCAGCAAATAAAAAGCATTTCAGGGAGGGATTTATTTCTTTGAAAGCAGAACTGCTGTTATGTCAGTAAGAAGTTACTTTTAAAAAGATCGTGCATACACAATTTTTTTCCAATTGCTTTGGATACATTTTGATGGAAGTGTACATTGGTTAATGATCATATACCTCCTGTTTGTCATCTTCTACACCCTACAACCATACGGTGCATGGCAGAGGGTACCTCGTATCACTACTCGCCAGTCCCCTTCCTGTTTCATTCACAAATAGTGAGGGAGAAACATCTATCTATATGCCTCTGTAAGAGCCTTAATTTGTGTTATCTGCATGGTCCTTACACTAAATGTAAACTGGCAGCAGTACAATAATTTTCAGTTGGCTGGGAATGCTGGTTCTCTAAAACTTCTCAACATCCTGCTTCGAAAAATGAATGTTGTCTTCCCTCCAAAAATCTCTATTTGAGCTCAAAAAGCATCTCTGTGATACTCGGATGTTAATCAAACCTCTCAGTAATAAATCTAGCAGCATGCCACTGAACTGCTTCAGTGTCTTCCTTTAATCCGATCTGGTGGATACACTTTACACTCGTGCAGTACTCAAGAACAGATCACACTAGTTTTCTATACAGAATCTCCTTTATAGACGAGCTACACTAAACTAAAACTCTGCTAATAAACCAAAGTTTACCATTCGCATTGCCTACTACCAACATTACATGTTCGTTCCATTACATATAGTATGGCAATGTTTCACCTATGTATTTAATTACCTTGACTGTAAGCACATCACCAGTACAGCATCAAACACTGTTAGTAAAGCAGTCAGCAATCTGGAGATAGTTTTGAACACCACAGTGCTGTACTAGGCGTGGACCTGCTGGACCACAAACAGGTGCCTTGGTAACGGAGCTCATGGGTGAAATAAGTGACAATTGAAGTGCCTCATGTGACATGCCAGTTTCTATGCCACCACTACACCCAATGACTTCAGCCAGCTGATTGCGGTCAACAGTCTACAGCTGTTTGTGTAAACTAGGCGAACTCCTCCTGCGTTCACACATAGCATGCACACTGCCTATCCAGCCTACTGTTGAAATTTGAATGAAAACAATAGGTACAAAAAAGATAAAACTGAACCCTGTTGTCTTTTAGAAAAGGATTTGCACTTTCAAACTTGTTAAAAATGAATACGAGCTATTAGACGATATTGCCACTGCCTTCCACTCACCTTTGAACCGACTTACCCAGCCAGTTATATGGGGACCTACAGCTTAACATGGATTCCAATCCACAGTTAATGTGAGCATTTCTCACAACAAACACTGCCAAGGTGAAATAACTGATAAGCAAGAAAAATCCCAGGACTGACTGGAAATCAAACTCAAGCCCTTTGGACCTGTAGTCTGGCACTGTACCACAGGCTTGTTTTTTTCTACTCATTTATATTAAACTACATTTTTCTGCATCTACAGCAAGCTACCATTCATCACACCAAACAAATTCAAACTCTGTTCATTCATTGTGGATAAGGGACAGCGGCCGGTCAAATAGCTACCAAGGAAAATTGCCAAACAGCCGTATGTTTCAAGAAGTTATTTTATTTAGACAACCAGTTTCAGCATCTCATTACTGCCATCTTCAGGCCCCTATGCACTCCATGAAAAGACAACCAAATATATTGATACTTGCATAACTGGAGCCATCAATACCTGTATTCTATAAATCTTTTTTGGAGTGTTTACTTCGAAGACCTGACAACTTGTGCTCAGGTGCAGAATTAGTTCTTTCAGCAGATAACACTAGCATTACCTAATCATGCATACAGAAACAGAAGAAATGGTAAACAATGTTCTTAAAAGCATCACTGACTGGTTTTCTGTGAATGGTCTGAAGTACTCTGCTACCAGAGTAGCTGCTTCCTCTGTGTACTGTATGTGTGACCTACTATCAAGAGTAGTTCTACAATCCAACACCCCACAACACAAATCCAGAAATATGTAACCAAGACTTTAACAGAATCAACTGAGTCTTTGGTCGAGGCCCTCCAGTTAGTTCCAAAAAAACCTCAATCAACTTTAGGTACTACATTGCAAACTGTAAGCTCTGCTTGCATCCCATGACTGATGTCCAGCAGACTTTACCACTTCTACCAGCTGCCTGTACAAATTATGGTGGGCCTCAGATCCCAATCACTGAGAGGTACAGCGCAGTGTTTAGCACATCAGACACACATTCAGGATGACGACAGTTGAAACCCATGAACGACCATCCCAATTTAAGTTTTCCACGATTTCCCTAAATCACATAAGGCAAATGCCAGGATGGTTCCTTCAAAAGGGCATGGCTGATTTCCTTCTACATCCCTCCCTAATCCGAGCTTGTGCTTCATCTCTAATAATCTCGTTGTCATTGTAACGTTAAACACTAATCTCCTCCTCCTCAGAACCAGACCAACAATCATCATTGGTGCCAAGATAGTTCACAACTTGGATACGACTGCACCTGGATAGCCACAGGCAAGCATCCTCTATCTCTCAGACAAAAGGCCCCGATGCAGACATACCGAGTGCACAACTGACTTCTTTCCAAACCTGGATGCTATTTTCCGATGGGAATCTGTAGAGCACCTGACAATGGAGCTCATAACAACTACCAAACTCCTCCCCATGAGTATGCTCAGACCCTGCTGAAGCAGAGATCCCCTGTCATTCACAGAGTAAGTGGGCAAGGCCAGACACCACACTGACTCTCCACCCAATACAAAGCAAACATGCTACAATAAGCCACTCACTCTGCAATGAGCACGATTGGCCTGCATCAGTTATGGTGGAAGGTGCATTGGGAGCACAGCCCATGGGTGAAATAAGCAACAACTGAAGTGTCGCTTGTGACACAGCAGTTTCTGTATCACCACTACACCCAGAAACTTCAGCCTGCTGATTGCAGCCAATAGTCTGCTGGCTGTTTGTATGAACTAGGCCAGCTCCTCCTGCATCCACAGACAGCATGCACACTCCCTATACAACCTACTGTTAAAATTCAAATGAAAACAATAGATATAAAAAAGATAGAACTGAACTCTGCTGTCTTTTAGACAAGGATTTACACTATCAAACTTTTTAAAAAGAAACACGTGCCATTAGAAAAAAATGAGTGTCACTGACACTAGTTTACTGCACACTGGCAGAGGGAAAGAATCTACTCTCCTGGCAGTTCACAGATGGACACTGGCACCTCTCAAGGAAATCTGAGTGTGGGTGGTTACGTTACTATGTTCAAAACAGGATTACAGAAGTGTCCAATTCCACCTGTCTGCTTTGAGCCATGACATCATCAATACGGCGGAAATGGCTATTCTAAGCATCTCCAATATGGCGCCTATGACATCATTACATACACACAGGAGCAAACATGAAAATACATATAGATAAGACAAAATACACTCAAACTAAAGGGACAACTATGGGAAATTTGGGGTTTTAGGGTGGGGGAAAAGCTAAATATAACAGTAAAAAATACCACGATCCCAAATCACACAAAATGAAGAAAAAACGAAATTACAACATTCCACTACACCAACAAAATCCACAGGAGTCTGGCACTTCCCTTGACTTATACAGGTCAATCACAGCTGACGATACCAAAACACCGGAAGTACAGAAACGTCCGATCCTACCCGTCGGCTTTGACCCATGACGTCACAAATATGGCGGAAACGACAATTCCAATATGGCGGATATAAAACCATTGCATACGTATCATAAAGACGAAAATACACAGATAAACAACACACACACAGGTTTCACAAAAAGCCTAATGACTCTAACGGGACAAGCGTGGGAAATTGGGGGTTTTTGGGTGAGGAGAAACAAAATATAAACAAATTTAGCCACCCACCGCCATACAAAACCACGCAAGACGACGAAAAAAATCGACATCACAAAACTCAACAACTACCACAAAACACAATCTTATCTGGAATCGGACACTTCCCTTGACCTATATAGATCTACAGTAGCTCCCGATCCCATAAATTGGGATCGAACACTTCCCTTGACCTATATAGCTCAACAGCATCTCCCGATCCTATCCCCCAATACAAAAATCAAAATACACCGCAAAACATTGCGAACAAACACTTCCCTTGACCTACAAATATCTACAGCAGCTCCCGATCCCATAAATTGGGATCGAACACTTCCCTTGACCTATATAGCTCAACAGCATCTCCCGATCCCATCCTCCAATACAAAAATCAAAATACACCACAAAACATAGCGAACAAACACTTCCCTTAACCTACATATATCTACATCAGCTCCCGATTCCATAAATTGGGATCGAACACTTCCCTTGACCTATATAGCTCAACAGCATCTCCCGATCCCATCCCCCAATACAAAAATCAAAATACACCGCAAAACATTGCGAACAAACACTTCCCTTGACCTACATATATCTACAGCAGCTCCCGATCCCATAAATTGGGATCGAACACTTCCCTTGACCTATATAGCTAAACAGCAACCCCCGATCCCATCTCCCATTACAAAAATCAACATACTCCACCAAACATTGAGATTGAACACTTCCCTCCAACTATATAGCTCAACAGCAGCTACCAATCCCATGACTTAGGATCGACCACTACCCTTGACCTATGTAACTCAAAAACATCTCCCAATACGAATACCAATACCAACCTTCACAGCCACAAATTTCATTGAAACACTTCCCTATACCCCAATACACAACACATACCCCAAAAACAAAAAAAAAGGGATCTTACCACAAGAAAGTTCCAGCCCCACAAACTACATTGGCCACCACAATCTCACACACACACACACACACACACACACACACACACACACACACACACACACACACACACGCGCGCGCGCAAACGCAAACATACACACACACACACACACACAAACCAACGAAAAAATACTGAACCAAAAGAAAACCCCAACCCACCCACACCTCAACCCCCTCTCCCCCCCACAACCCCAAAATAAAAAACCCACAAACAAAAACCAAATACAACATAAAAAACATCTCAATCACACACTACAACTCAACAAAAACTTCAACAAAATAGATCATCCACAACTAAAACAAAAAACAAACACACTCCCCCTCCCCACCTTAACAAACACTATACAACAAAATAAACCACCCACCCCACCCTGAACCACAGCCACCCACCCAGCCCCCCCTAACTAACCACTTTCGGCCTATACATTTTACCCACAGCCCTTAAAAAAACCCGAACAATACAATAGCCCTCTGGGACACTCTTCCGCCAACAGTACTCATCTAAATGAGACTGAAGGTTGGAAGAGCGCCTCTTCCCCCTCCCAAGAACTGACTTAACCACCCCCCACATCCCCTCTATTGTATTAGTACAAGCCCCTGTATCATAATTCTTAAACTCTAAACTATGGTTCACTACTAAATGATTAAATCCCCTCTCACCCAACCCCCTATAAGAAGAAAAAGCATCAGAAACTATTGTGGACCCCGGCTCTATATATTCCTCAATTAACCCCACTGATTCAGCCTTCGACCTCCCTTCCACAACCCTAAAAACACATTCAGAACCCCGACCCCCCGGAACAACAGCCCCCCACACCCAAAGACCAGCCACAGACTTCCCCCTCCCATACTTCCTTTTCCCAAACTGTGACTCGTCCACCTCCACAACCACCCCATGCCCCCCCAACTTACCCCTGTACTTAATAAATTCCGAACACACTTCACGACAAAAGGAATACCAATCTAAAACAGTCCTCTCACTCACACCAGTCTCATGCGCGCAAAAACTCTGTGGGGATCTATAGCAAAAATAATATGTAACAAGCACAATCTCACGCATGCCCAATCTAGACTTCTCGAACCAGGTACCGCGCCGTATGGAACGCCATATGTCATCTTTACGACAGCGCCACGTGTAACCGTCCCTGGTCCGAGAGGGCGGAACTTTAACCAATTTCATTGGTTTGCGGCACACACCGCACTTCATGACTTCGGCAATTAAGCCAAATAGCTGAAGAAATTTAATCAGCTCTATAGCTGTCTCCCCCATCATAGCCCGCAACGGAGCACTATTAATCCGGTCTTTCATATCCATTCCTGAACAAAAAACCACAACCGAATACACTTAATAACAGACTCACCCGACGTACAGCAATCATCATTACATTAACCATCACACAAAACCGTTAACTCACTGATACAAATTCCTCTTCAAAATGACGCACGCAGCACTCACCACTGAGCAACAGCAAACTGAGCCCAACACACCAAACAAACGAAAACCATGAACATACCACCAGAGGGCACAACAAACAACAACACGACATCTACAAACACGCCACACTCACAAACCAAACTCCGCGCCGTAGTGACGTCACACACCACAACACCCTTACTTCACGGGTCAAAGCCGACGCGTGAGATCGGATCTTTCTGTTGACCCAAAACACGAATACCTACAACTAAAACTATGAAAACTGAAATCAGTAATTTCCCGTAACCTATACTGGTCAACCACAACTACTGATGCCAAAAAACTAACACCTACAACTACGAAAAACGAAACCAAAACACCACCACCTGAAAAATCTAATAATCAAACATCCCTACAAATATACACCACAAAAAAAAACCCACAATATCTTACCACCAACAAATTTGAGTGCTGCAAACTACGTTGGCCACCCCAACCAACCCCCCCCCCCCCCACACCCAAACACACACTCACTCACTCTAAGCCACATGTACACGTCCCTGGTCTCCCACGACAGAACTCTGGTGAACCTCATGTTCTCACGACAAATACTACCCTTCACAATCTCAGCGATCAGTCCAAATAACTGGAAGAATTAAATAACGGACATGTGCTCCCCATCTCTGAATGCAACATAGCACTATTATATTTCATTGTCATATGTATAGCCACACAATAAATTAAGTCTTACCACACCACAAACAGCAAACCAGTAATACCTAACGAAAACATCAAACACATACATAAAAAATATTAATACATAACCCACTGAATAAACTTCCAAATCTCACATGTCGAACTACTAACACTGCCAAAGAATTCACATCCAACACCAAGGCTCAAATGAACCCCATACAACACAGCAATTGTTGGCACATTTATCCTATTGTGACAGTAGTTGCTCGATTCCATCCTTGAGGAAGCTAGCAGGCTGCAGTTGAATCCAGGCCTGAACTCAGTAACACACTTCGTCGGCCATTGTGAATCGATGTCTGCGAATAGCTTGTTTTAGAGGTCCAAACACATGAAAGTCACACGGTGAAAGGTCGGGACTGTATGGCAGATGTTCCAGTGTTTTCCACCGAAACTGATGCAATGCCGTCTTCACCACATTGGCTGTGTGTGGGCGGGCATTATCATGCAGGAGGATAATGCCACTGGACAACCTCCTCAGTGTTTCGACTTGATAGCTCGTCTAAGGTTCTGTAAAGTGGCTTGATAATGCTGGGTACTAATGGTAGTTCCCCGTTTCAGGAACTTGACAAGCAGTGAGACCTTGTGGTTCAGTAGTGGATGGTAACTTGTGTGACCACCTTCTCTGACATGAAACCACAATGGGGCACTACGCAACATCACACGGTGTGCATGGATCAGTCTCTCACCTTATGTGTAAGGCAAAGGTAGACGCAATGTCCAGGTTCCATTTGAATGAACCTAATACAAACACACCTCCAGAGGGCACCATCAAATACAACAGGCGACATCTACAAACACAACCAACTCATAAACTTGACGCCATAATGACGTCACACACCACAATGTCCTAGCATCGCGGGTCAAAGCAGACAGTTGGAATCTGACACTTCCATTGACCCTTCTTCAAAATTACACAACTGAGGTGCTCCTGGTGCGAAGCTACACTACAAAAACTAGATCCTATAAAGAATGAAAACAGCAAATATGACATTTGTCGTCTTTTACACAAGAATTTGCACTACCAAATTTCCTAAATTCACAAACACAAGCTATTAGAATGCACTGCCACAGACTCCTTCACTGAACACTGGCAGACAAGGAAATGCGTAATGGAATAATTTTGGAGACTTGGAATAGGTGAGGTAAAATGTAAGTAGGCTACTCACAGAGCAGTTGATTATATGACACAGCGGATTTACTGTTTAGCTAATTATCAACCCATTCTATTATGTAGTTATGCACATCAATGAAGACAATAATGAGATTTATTACAAGTTAAATTTCGGATAGTTGATGTATTGCATTAACTGATTACAAAACAAGTCAATGTTATCTAAAAAAATCAAGTAAAAGTTATCCATGAAGCAAATTATCTGAAGCAAACTGTGTATAAGTCAAGGAAAATTATACAACGAGGATTATTGAATGAAGCAATGCAGCTGTTACGATACTGACATCACATTTTGCAGGATGGAGTTTCTATCCGGCCATCCTGATTCTGGTTCTTCTGGTTCCCTAAGGCAAATCGCAGTAAGGTTTCTTAATTAATGCCACATTGACCACCAGTCTTATTCCCATAGGCTACCTGCCCTTTCCTCATTAAGCATATTATGTATGCAGTGTATTGTATATTTTGGCTTACTGATTTGCACTGTATTACCTTGCCAAATCTTACACCATTGTGAGGTGATTCTTCAATGAATAAAGACACATAAATGAATAAAATAAGAAAGTGTGTAACATAATATCCTAACATAATAGAGATACATATGCAATGCGCATTATTTACAAACTATGCATGATATATTGAACTTTACTTCCAATGTGTTGATTTACATTACTCTGATAGCCCTACATAACTACCATACATCATAGGCTGACAAAGTAGCAATGGTTTGTGAAATATTTACAAGAGATGGTGTCAAAAATCTTTAACAGAATTAAATCCAGTCACTAAGTCAAATCCTTCAATGGGATTTAGAACATTTCCAATAAAGGATGTCTAATAGTCAAAATAGGGAGAAAAAATTAACATTGTATTCACACTGAGGTTGTGGTGACTATAGGCAAATGTGTATATAAAGAATGATTTGAGCACAGTAGAGCATAATTTAAAATACCCTCATTTCTTGCTAAAGGTGCCGGTGGCATAAACACGACGAGAACAAGCTCTGTTGATAGGTAACATTCAAAGAAACACAAGAATGTGACATGTGTACCGCGTTATGTGGAGGAATCGCATGAATTCTTCACACATTATGACCAATCCATGCTGAATTACAAAGGTTAATGTTCCTACGCCTGTATCTGAAGACTAAAACTGGATATAAGTTACAAATAAACATAAGAACTCAAAATGTTTGGCTCCACACCAAACAGAGACTACGGGTTATTTACATAAGCACGACAAAAAAGGCATAAACACCGTACCTCTTTGCACTCTGCTTCTGACTGCTTTTGTTTAGTGATGCGGCAGCAGACACTTTATTGTTTGCTCCTGCTTTCCCACTGCCTGAGACGCCATGCAATTTTTTCAGTGCTTCATCTGCTTCCTTCTTCTTTTGCTCTTCCAGTTTAGCTTGTATTTCACGTTTCTTCTGTTCAATGAGTTGCTCTTGTTTTGACATTTGGGCAAACCTTTCATTTCGCGTCGTTTTAGAGGTGAAAGGATCAGGAACTTTGATCCCACGATACGCCATTACGGCTACGACACAAATCAAACATATCAGAGATGATACCGACAACGAGTTGAAGCGCCATTAAAAATACTGTCTATGATTCAATACTTACCTGATTGTTACGACAGGTAGAATGACATTGAGCCAAATTGTGTTTCCACCTCAACACTTGTTGGGAACACTGGTGTGAGGGAATGTTTGCGCAAGTTTTCATTACCGTTTGACACTCTGTCCAAGGCAAGGCAACATGATACGAATTTTCTCTGCAAAAAAAAAAAACATCTGCGCTGACAAATCATAGCGCATGGACAGGAAATTTGAGCAGAGAACTCCGAAGAAAATTAGTCAAATGTGAGTGCACAGCTTACATCTGGCCAGAAAAATAGCAGCATTTGGATCGAAAAACACCTCAAATCCGGCTTTTCTGGTCAACGATTCTCGTTAAGGCCGGTCCACATGCAACAATTTATTAATGCAGATATCTGCGAAAATCTGTAGTGTACAAACAACACAGTTTCAACCTACTTCTGGTGCGCTATCTATCGGTCTACGAATAAAATTTCAGCGACAAGCGGCTACGTCCTCGCAAAGTAGTTGAAGTGTTTGGACAAAATAATATTGTTTTCATCTGTTATGCGTGTGTCCCGGTTGTGAACAACTTTTCTTACATGTTACACGAATAATCGTAAATAACTTATATGCAATATGGTAAATGATCTAACTTTGACACAATATGTCCTGTCAAGACTGGTAAAACGACGCGGGTTTAGTAATAAGTGATATTTCAGTTCGACAAGTTGACTCGTAATGTAGGAAATTCATGGTGTGATACTGCAGTTCCTGTGTTACTCCGAATTAAGATGTATGCATGTCTGAAGGAAAACGCACTGCGGCGACTACAGCCGATATGAAATACCTGAAATAGATTCGCGGTTGCGAATGTGGACAACCATCAGCTGTATAAGGGAACAACGACATTGAAAATTTGTGCTGCACTGGGATTCGAACCCAAATTATCTGCTTATCGCGAGTGGTCGCCTTTCAATTTGGCTATCCGAGCACGACTGAGGTTCATACCCAAGCCTCCATACGTCGTCAACCACGTGTCTACAATTTGTATTCGCACATACATTATGTATATTCCTAAATAGGGGAGACATTTTACTTGAAAGTCGCTTGACCGTTGTCGGCGGATAAATACGATGTTGCAGTGCCTTTGTTATTCTGTATTACGCTACGGTGAATGCGACTGCTAATATATTCGATAGAAATTCATCTGTCGTCTGTACTCACAACAAGTATTGCAAAATAAATGAAATGTTAGTAAAATGTGAGCGGCAGAAAGAACGGTCAAAACGGGGACGATAGTTTTCGCATATTAATTTACCTCTCGGGTTAGTTACCGGGCGAACACAATGACCGGCGAAATTATTTGTGAATGGACATGGAGACTTTCAGATATATACCAAAGCTTATAACTCTTGTATTCCATTTTCTAGAGCATTGCTTCCCCAATTTCTGTCTCAGTAGTGTTCTTCTGGGGCTTGGTATTTCCTAGTCGATCGGAAAGTACATGAGATCAAAATACCACAAGCTTAGTTTATGTATTTGGCTGTCTCCGGCGCCAGTTCGAACAGACTGACGTACTTTGTTTGTGGTAGCTGTACCACAGAATTGCATAGGCGGCGGCGCGCCAGTCGGTCGAGTACAATACGCGTTTCCCACGTAACCTTTCGTGAATCTGAAGAGATGTCGATTGTTCGCTCCGTCCCGTCGTGTCCGTCCGCGAATTAGGCTGCCGTCACAGTAGCACCAGTGATCTCCATACTAATAGAGATCACTGAGTAGCACCGATATCAGTGATTTACGCTGATGACCGACATCGTCCCAAGACAGTCGATTTTTCAAATCAGAACGCCACCACATATGCGATCTCAGTGTAACTGACCTCATCGACCAAACGTACGGATTTCGGACGATAATCGGTGAAATTCAAATCAGTTTGCTTTTTCCGGTAATAATGGACGACACGGCACGAAACTAATAAGTTTAGTCACAGGAGTAGTTCGTGCATCCTGAGGACCAGGATGAAAAACATCATAGTCAGGATACAGCTCCGAATCTAGGATTTGTAATCGCAGGTTTATTGGAAATCACAAGCAGGCAAAATCTTTATCAGAAATTTTAAGAGTAGATTATAACTTCGAAAAATAATTTGTTCAAGTGACAAGTATGGGGTATTTTACGATTAAAGTTCCTGTAGTGGGTCTTTTTGGGTTGTGGTAGGTAGTCATAAGCTGTCTTCAAATTACTGTTACTGCTAACTGGCGATTTTATGGCGGTAGGCTGGTTATTCTGAACCATGAAGTGGTTTGCAAATGTGGTACACGTATATTTTTCCACTTCACAATGCTTTACGTTTCAGAATATCTTATTCCAGATTTCGTGTTTGTCTTTACACATATGCTGAGTGACAGTCACTGAAGGTTAACAGATATACATCTGCAAAACTTCACATAAATCAGCAAAACAGATTTCTAATGCTTGCCGGGAGGTGTGATTTGAGCTCTATTAAAAAATCCGATTCTCAGTTAAAGATGATATTCTGGCCGTAGTAAAAGTAGAAGTGACAATTTGATGTCTGGCAATTACATCTTTCCAATGATTAGGCCTATACCGCGCTCTGAAAAGCAAAGTTTCGAAATTTTTGTGTAATGTGTTGGATGTTATTTACCACGCCCTAAACACTAATTTCAAAGCTAATATTTTCACTCTTGCAACACAAATACTACGAATTTTTTAATTTATTCCATATCGAATTTTTGAGCTATGCTTCGTGCATGTGCCGCAAAAGACGTTGTAATACACTTAATTTTTTTTTGTTAATACATCCTTTCTCAAATCCCTTGGGCAAATGATCAAAGAGCCATGAAGCTTTTAGTACTGAAAGCTGATTATCTGAATATACCGGTAACTACTGCCAATATCACATTAATACATATCATTTCTAGGATAAAGTGAGTTGCTGTAAAACTGCAAATATACTTTCTGTTAATTAAATAACTCTTGCTTACTCACACACAAGTTTATCCATTCATCACACAATAAAAATATCTATAATCCATTCATAATAAGAATAAACCTGACAAACGCAAACGCAGTGACTGGTCAGAAGCCGTAGCACATGCACACTGGTCTCGTTACGCTCTGGGGAGTAGGTCCTACTTACGTATTAGATATGTTATTACTAAGTTACATTAAATGAAACTTTAAGATATTCAAATGTATTAACAGCCATCAACGTTTTTCTTAATACCCTTTAGCTACGCAGTTTTTACTTTAAAAAATCGTGTACAGTCACAGCCTATGCAGCTTTGTGCTCTGACTGTCGCCCTGTTATTGCGCAGTATGAAAATGGCCGAAGCTGCTTTCTGTTCCGTAGTGAAACAGGCGTGTGGAATACGGTTAAAAAGTGCCGAGAAATACGCTGTTCTTAATGTTTTTCATAAATTTACAGAGATAATCAGCTTTGAAGTTTCCCCATTCTCTGAATATATTACACTTACAACATAATTCTAAGTCATAGCTAATGGTTCATGAGTTCAGATCTTCCCAGTATCATTTTTTTTTCCTCACTCAATTTGGAATACCTACATCTCGTAATTATCAAACTCATCTTCATTTTTATGAGTAATACACGTCTTCTTGTTTCTAATTACGTATTGGACTCGAAATTCCTTTTTCCATTTCAAATACAAATTCTTAGTTATCGACGTTTTATGAAAGACTGTTCATAAAAGTTGCTTTAAATTGAGCTAACATAACAATTTAATTTTTAAGGCAAAAATGAAAAACCAAATTCTCTTTATTTGGACTATGTCCGTCGTTTTATACCACAGAGGTAGACAAATATCCTAGAAATATGACGCATTCGGGAGGACGACGGTTCAATCCCGTCTCCAGCCATCCTGATTTAGGTTTTCCGTGATTTCCCTAAATCGCTTCAGGCAAATGCCGGGATGGTTCCTTTGAAAGGGCACGGCCGATTTCCTTCCCAGTCCTTCCCTAACCCGAGCATGAGCTCCGTCTCTAATGACCTCGTTGTCGACGGGACGTTAAACACTAACCACCACCACCACTCCTAGAAATATGAAAAACAATCATTTTCACATCATCGAACACATCATACAAATGCTGCATTTTTACATTTGCTACTGTACCATTACAATATGAACCCAACAGAACTGATCTGGAGCCAAGTTGCGGGATTTGGCCCGATAAGTAACAAGACTGTTAACCTGACACACATACTGGAACCAACGCATGCAGCTTTTTCACATGTCACTGCCGAACGCTGGCGTTATATAGAGCGCTCGTCAGAAAAGAAGAAGAGAAAATATGGCGCCTTGTTGGCTTCATGGATTCTGCTGTTGATAGGCTCGTTATCAACGTAGCAGCTGACACTTCCAGAACTGAAATGTATTTCTCGGATTCGGATAAGGAAGGAGCTAAGGGATTATGAGACGGCTGGCTGTTAATGCCTACAGTGGCTTCAGTGTTCAACGGTGCGGTGAAATCCTTGCAGTACCGGTATGCTTTTGCATTAAACACAGCTTGCTAAGAAAAATTACCCTAGGTTTAAGTTTTGAAATTTTCATCACTCTTGTTTGTAATTAGAACACTATGTCAGGTGAGAAAGAGTGCGTTTTATGCTTTCCGTCTGGTCACCTAAGAAGCATGCGATAGTACTGGAGTTTTTCCGAATATAATTTCATTCTCTTTAAAAATTAAATGACATTCGAAGCTGTATTGTTTCTTTGCTTGTCTCTTTTTACGTCTGAACTGCAATTGATCGCCGGCCGTTGTGACCGAGCGGATCTAGGCGCTTCAGTCTCGAACCGTGCTGCTGCTACGGTCGCAGGTTTTTTACCTCCGCTACACGCGCGCGGACTGAGAGTCCGCATTGCGTTTTATACCATTTTCATGAACAATTCTGACATTACAGTTGGCAAATATAATGTATTCGAGTCTGGATAACATAACTAAAACAATGAAATCGTAAACACAATGTATTTCAGCGTCAGTAGTGTACATAAAATATTTTAACTCATAATTTACCCGTAAACCAATAAGAACATTTATTGTACTCGCTGAAATTTACGTTCATTCTGTTTTTTTCATTGTTTTTCCAAATGAATATTAACCAATACTTATCTTAAGTAAATTAGCTCAGAAACTTTTTCAGAAAACTATAGTTTACAGCCTCACTGTCAATTCGAATAAATCACTCGTGGTGGTTGTCATTTTCACTGCACTCACTGCACAGATATGCACCGACATGTTCCAGACATACAAATTTATTGCATACATTGCAGGAAAATCTCGTCGGTCTGTTTTTTTTCCTATCACAGACGTTGCATCTTCCTCAAGCTGTTGTTTGTGGAGGTCTAGGAATAGCTTCAGCTGTTGGTAATCCCAAAATTTCCTTGATACGATTCTTGATGTTCACCGGTGTACTTAGACGATTGACCTTCATTGTCATATAATCATGCAGCTCTTTAGCAAGAACTTTTAGATTGTCTTCTCTGGGAATTATTGAATCCGAATTGCTCTTGTAAATTATGTATCCATTGATTCCAGCAATATTTAGAAGAGAGGAAAAAATTATAAATGGCCATCTTCTGGTAATTCTTGTCACAGAGCATGTACATTTCATCTCATCAACTTTATCCACACCAGTTTTAGTCTCGTTGTAAAATGTTATTATTTCCGGCTTGCACTTGTCAGGATCACTGGCAATACTGTCATCATGGAAAGTAGACAGTACCAGAACAACCTTGTCTTTCTTAGGTTTATATGAAACCAGTGTCATATTCTTCCTACATGCAAAAATGCTGGATTCCACAGGACGATCTTTTGTTACTGTCATAAATGGAGGAATTTCACGTTTATTTTTTCGAATTGTTCCAACCATTGTCAGCTTGTCATTTTCCAACAAGTCAGCCGCAAGTGGAATTGATGTGCTCGAATTATCACATGTTACATTTCTGCCAGATTTGGATATGCATTTCACCATTCTTTTGACAATAGCATGAGGTGTTGTCACAGAGATAAGGCCATCCACTTGCTTTCCACAGTATATTTCTAAATTGCTAGTATAGAACATCCTGGCATCTATAAGTGCAAACATTTTTATACCATATTTTGCTGGTTTTGATGGAATGTATGGTATAAATCCACATCTTCTCCTGAATGCGTCCAGCATTTCATCTACTGTAGCTATTTCTGATAAACTATAATGTTTCTTGTAGTTTTCATTGAACTGATCTATCAAGAATCGGACAGCAGCTAATTTGTCTGTTTCCTTCCGATGAGCTCTGCTTCTGACGTCATCAAATCTCAGACATGTCAGCAAGAAACAAAACAGTTTATGCCCATTGAAAGTCTGAAGTACTCCACTCCAGTACCATCTGCAGCCCAGAGATCTAGTAAATTTATGTGTGATGTTCGTAGCATACCCGTCTAGAAAAGGAGTCCTAATCAAGCTTTGATTTCTGTAATGTTACTGTCTGCAGCATCTCTTTCTCTGGAATATTTAGAACGGATGGTAGCAATGTAAATATTAGTGCAGCGAACAATTTCTTCTAAAATGTCATCTGTGAAGAAAAGTTGTAAACAATCAATTGGAGGCTTGGCATTTTTTGCTTCGCCTATGACTCCCGGTAAACGCTTGACAATATTATGTTGAGGTCTTCATACTCTTCTGTTTTGGATTAGAGGTCGATGGCTCCATTGTATACCATCTTTCCCAAAATACAAGTCAAATTTTTCGATAGAATCACTTTAGTCCAGCGACTGTTCACTATCTGAATAGTGATCACTTTCGAATATTGACTCCAGATCACTACATTCTTCATTACCAAGCTCTGCGTCCAACCACTGCAAAACATGATCGTCATCCACCGTTCTTCTGAAAAAAAAGTGTATAACTTATTTCACTAATCGTTGTTGGTCAATGAAAAGGCTCATAATTGTATGACAGTTTGGATAATAAATAAATAAAGTTTCTAAACGTAACTGTCTATGTTTTGTAATATCATAAAGGAAGAAACCTCCTTACCTGCAATACATCGTAAAAGAACTGATGATAGAACCGCGCCACACGAATGCATACACGCGGACTGACATTCCGCACCTCACGAAAGGTGGCAATAATGACTAACTTCAATTGTTGCCAATAATTCGTTACGGAAGGAGGGGAAGGTAGAAAAAGCCGCTAATGGAAATCGTGAATTTATAAGTGATTGTTGATGGAAAGATAAAACTGCGGACTCACAGTCCGCGGTGTGTGTAACGGAGGGTTAAGTAGTTCTAAGTCTAGGGGACTGATGACCTCAGATGTTAAGTCCCATAGTGCTCAGAGCCATTTGAACCATATTTGCAATTGATCACATCGTTGCAGGGTACCGTAGTTGGACTGCTGACTGGCCAGTGCTGTCCAAGTTTAATGCGCCACTGATGCTGTTGTCCCGCATTATCTCTCAGTCTATGTGCGTGTAACACAGCATAAAATGTATCCTTATGACCGTACTTGACTATACTGGTCACAGCTTGGCTTATGCTCCACTTGAAACGAAATCAAATGAAATTCAAGCAAACACAGAAGAATACTGTTCATTTTTGGAGCATCACCTGCGACCAGCTTTGTGAAAGAAGTGACGACGCTCTGCGTAACCCACCCATCATTTTGCACAACAATGCGCTGGCGTATACAGCGCAAGCTGTGGCTGTGATCGAAGGGCCTGGCAAGTACTGTACCATCCACTATTCTGCCAAGACTTCAGTCCTTGTGACTTTGATTTGATTCCAAAAATGAAGGAATTACTTCGTGGCGTTCGCTTCAGAACTGTTCCAGAGATTCGACAGGCAGTAGACCGTTCCATTCAGACCATCAACAGAACAGGCTCTGCTAACGGTATACTGCGACTTCAACTCACTTCAATGGGTTCTACACAACGCTGGTGACAGTAACAGGTGCAAACACGTAACTCTTTTGTATCGGGTCTGAATAAATAGTAGACACTATTTCAGTTCAACCCTCGTAGCTATCAGCCACCAGACACTTGTACATATACCATGAAGACAGACAAATCCCAAAATAACTTAAGCAGATGCACTGTATACAGTCCTCACAGCACTATATATTTCCTGTGTTATCAGTTGGTTATCCACCACGGCCAGTGGTCACAAGTCAACTGCCCCCACATATGCTGCCCTGACACGCGATGTGAGTGCCCTCAGTGGACCACAGTCGCTCAACGAACTGGTGTACAAAGGCTGGGCTGCTCCCCCCTCCCCCCCCCCTCCCCCCCCCCGTACAAAGCCATTACTGTTTTCAGCCCAAAACCTGCTTGCTTGCTTGCTGCCATGCTTTCTACAGCCATCTACTGACTCTGGGATTACAGCAACATCAGTATTTTCACATGGTTCACCAGGTTATCATATCATTTACATGATAGTTTTCCATATCAAGCACATAACAGTATGCTACCGATAGCTTGCACAATATAATTCTGAAGATAAAGAGTGGAGATTATTTCCCTAGAAACCCAAAACGTTAGCGAGGTGGAACATGCTGCAAACCACTGAGTAATTCGACACTTATCTCGTCTGTGAAGATTTTTATTCAAAAGCTAGAAAGTAAAGGAAACTGGTAGTTCCGCTAGTATTTTTTTCACGAATACTGATATCAATGATACAACAGATTTCAAATCATCCTTCTACTTTATAAAGTCACTATGGTGTCTCTCATATCTAGTGAACCAGGAAACGTCTCTTCCGCCTGTCTTTTACCATCTAGACGCATACAACACTGACGAAAAGTGATGTTTCCCCAACCAAATAAAGACAGGAAATATATAGAAGCAGTCAACTGGACAATTCATATGGGAAAGAATAATTGTCCAGCGCAAACACATGCCCATATTGAATCTTCTCAAATTTCCATGGACAATACTCACGATCATGAAGGTTGTCCAACACATACTGATAATTGGTTGGTTTGTGGGGGTTGAAGGGACCAGACTACAAAGGCCATCGGTCTCTTTTTCCATAACCATGAAACACCCACAGGGAATGAAAACATGCAACAGTGATGACAAGGGACGACACAGAACAAGAAAGACACAGACAAAGACCAGAAAAAAGGAATTAAAAGCACACAGAGTGTCACAGTGGTTGGCCGACCATGGAAACAAAAAAAGGAAAAGCCAACCACCAAGAGACACACTAAGAACCCCAATCTAAGACCATAGACCAAAGGCCAGACGCAACACACAAAAGAGACAGACCCTCAGATTGAGCGATAAAAGCCCCCTGCTCGAATAAAACTCTAAACTAAGCCTGCCATGGCAGTGTCATCCGTTAAAAGAGCAGGGAGCGTATCAGGCAGCGCAAACATCTGTCTGAGCGCAGTTAAAAGTGGACAGTCCAACAAGATGTGGACCACTGTCAACGCTGATCCACAGCGACATAAGGCGGGTCCTCGCAGCGCAATATATGACCGTACCTCAGCCAGGTAAGGTCAGTGTATAGCTGGCAGAGAACAAATGGGTCCCTGTGAGGAGCTCGCATGGTAGAGCGCCAAACATCTGTAGTCTCCTTGATGACCCGAAGTTTGTTGGGAGAAGATAGGGTGCGCGATTCAGCATCCCAGGTACGAAGGACTTTCTACCACAATACCGACTGGAGATCACATTCTGGAAGGCCAGACTCCAGGGCCAGTTAACTGATACCCTGTTTGACCAACCTGTCAATATGTTCATTACCCAGGATGCTGACATGACCCGAGGCTCACTCAAAAACCATGGACTGGCCGCAACGTGCAAGAGTGTGGATGGACTCCTGGATAGCCATCACCAGACGAGAGTGAGGAAAACACTGGTCGATAGCTTGTAAATCGCTCAGGGAGTCACTACAGATAACAAATGACTCACCTGAGCAGGAGCGGACTACTCTAGGGCACGAGAGATGGCTACAAGCTCTGCAGTAAAAACACTGCACCCATCCGACAATGAGCGTTGTTCAGATTGATCCCCAAGAGTAAAAGCATACCCAACTCGACCAGCAACCGTCAAACTGTCGGTATAGACTACGGCAGAGCCGGGAAACGAGGCAAGGATGGAAAGAAAGTGTCAGCAGAGGGCCTCAAGAGGGACTGAGTCTTTTGAGCCTTGTGGCATATCCAGTTGAAGGCATGGGTGGAGCACACACCATGGGGTATATGAATATGGGCCCGGAAAAGAGGTAGGAGAGGGAAAAACTCAAGCCCAGAGAGAAGAGACTGCACGCGAACCGCAATCAGACACCCTGGCCGGGGCCGCAGTTCGAGGAGATGGACGACCGAGTTGGGGAACAGAACACGGTAATTTGGATGCCTGGGTAAGCTACAAACATCTGCAGCATAAGCGGCCAGTAGTCATTGGAGCTGGATCTGCAATGGAGGGACACCAGCCTCCACAAGTATGCTGTTTACAGGGCTTGTGCGGAAAGCTCCAGTTGCGAGTTGGATCCTGCAGTGAAGTATGGGGTCAAGCAACCACAATGTGGAGGGTGATGCCGAACCATAAGCCAGGCTCCCATAATCAAGATGAGACTGATTCAACACCTGATACCGTCGGAGGAGCGTACACCGATCGGCACCCCAGCTGGTGTGACTCAAGGAATGAAGAGCATTAAGATGCGCTAGCATGTTTATTTACGCTGCTGAATATGAGGGAGCCAAGTCAACTGGGTATCAAAAAGCAATCCCAAAAACCGATGCGTCTCCACCACAGCAAGAGGTTCGCCAGCTAGATAAAGCCATGGCTCAGGGTGAACAGTGCGGCGTCAGCAGAAATGCATGACGCAAGTCTTGAGGGCCGAAAACTGGAAGCCGCGTGGTACGGCCCAAGACTGCACCTTGCAACTGCAATGCCAGTGGAGCCGTAGTACAGGCAAAAGTCATCAGCATACAAGATAGCTGATACGGACATTCCTACAGCTGTAGTGAGCCCATGATAGCAACTAAAAAGAGGCAGACACTCAAGACAGAGCCTTGCGGGACCCCATTCTCCTGGACTCGGGAGGAACAATGGGAGGGACCAACTTGCACGCGGAAGGAACGAAGCGGTAGAAAATTTTGAATAAAAGTTGGGAGCGGGCCCCTAAGACCCCAATGAAGCAAGGTGAGGATGTGATGTTGGCATGCCATATTGTATGCCTTCCGCATGTCAAAAAAGATGGCAACCAGATGCTGACAGCGGGCAAAGGCTGTACGGATGGCAGACTCCAGGCAGACCAGATTATCAGTGGCAGAGCGGCCCTTATGGAACCCACACTGAGATGGAGCCAGAAGGCCCTGAGACTCAAGTAGTCAACTCAACTTCTGGCTCACCATGCGTTTGAGCAACTTGCACAGAATGTTGGTGAGGGTTCTAGCCAGGCTTCAACACTGGTATGATAATGCTTTCCTGCCACTGAGACGGGAACTCACCCTCAACCCAGATATGGTTGAAAAGGTCTAGGAGGTGTCGCTGGCAGTCCACCGAGAGGTGATTGAGCATCTGATAGTGGTGCGATCCGGCCTGGGAGCTGTATCAGGGCAAGCAGCTAGGGCACTTCGGAATTCCCACTCACTGAATGGAGCATTGTACGATTCGGGCTGGCGAATATGGAATGAAAGGCTCCAACATTACAATCGCTCTTCCAGGGAGCGGAAGGCCAGTGGGCAATTTGTAGAAGCGGAACTCTGAGCATAATGCTCTGCTAAGAGTTCTGCAATCGTGTCTGATTCAGTACAGACTGCTCCATTCAGGGAAAGCCCAGGTACGCTGATGGGGGTCTGATACCCATAGAGTCGCCTAATCTTGGTCCAAACCTGCGATGGAGAGGTATGGATGACAATGGTGGAGACATACCATTCCCAAAACTCCTGCTTCCGTCCGACAATAAGGCATCAGGCTCGGGCACAGAGTCACTTAAAGATAATGAGGTGTTACAGTGATGGATGCCGCTTATGACGTTGGAGGGCCCGCCTGCAATCTCTAATCACCTCAGCGATCTCCGGTAACCACCACGGCATGGTCCTCAGCCAAGGGGACCCAGAAGAACAGTGAATTGCACATTCTGCTACGGAAACGATGCCATTGGTTATTGTGTGAACCACCACATCAATGGAATCATGAGAAAGAGGCTCAATAGTGGCAATGGAGGCAAACGAGTCCTAGTCAGCCTTATTCAAATTCCATTTTGGGAGGTGCCAAGAAGAGTGATGGTGTGGCAGTGACAGAAACATCAGAAAGTGGCCACTACCACACAAATCGTCATGTACACTCATTTGGACAGATGGTAGAAGGCTAGGGCTGCAGACCGAAAGGTCGATGGCTGAGTACATGCCATGCGCCACACTGAAATGTGTTGAGGCACAATTATTTAAGATAGAAAGGTCTAACTGTGCCACCACTTGCTCAACAATAGTGCCTAGGCCTGTTGCAACCAATCCACCCCACAAAGGGTTATGGGCATTAAAGTCGCACAGTAACAAAAAAGGTGGCAGCAGTTGGGCTATCAGCAGAGCCAATACATGCTGTGGGACATCACCATCTGGTGGAAGATAGATACTGCAGACAATAACAGCCTGAGGCATCCACACCCAAACAGCGACAGCCTCTAAAGGTGTTTGGAGAGGTACACACTCATTGTAAAGAGAGTTAAGAATGTAGATGCAGACTCCACCAGATATCCTCAGATAAGCTTCCCAATTCTTATAATAACCCCAATAGCCACGGGGGGTGGGGGTTTGCATCGCCAAAAACCAAGTTTCCTGGAGAGCAGTGCAGAAGAAAGGGTGTACGCTGATAAGTTGTTGGAGCTCAGCAAGGTGGTGGAAAAAAGTGCCGCAATGCCACTGGTGGATACTATGATCGTGAGGCTGGGAAGGCTTTGAACATTCAATGAGACAGTTTATGCCTCAGGGTCACCTGCTGCCACTGACTGATTTCCTGAGGAGATGATATCCATTGTGTCTGAGGGTCTGGTGAGATCCAGGTCCTCAGCAGATGCCAGAATGTCCACCTAATCCTCAGATTCAAAGCTTGTATGTAACGGTGGCGTGGGTGCCACCGTAAGGTCCTTGGTCTCAGCGGCCTTCTTCTTGGACTTGTCTTGCTGCTCCTTGGGTTTCCCTGGCTGGGAAGGCTTCAGTGAGTCAGACTCCAGAACAGAGGAGGATGGTAAAGCCATACGACCAGCTGCTTTTGGGCACTTCAGAAACTGGCGGGCGTCATCTTTTCCATTGGTGGGAACCTGGGAAGGGAGGGACCCATGGGACCCCTTCCGAGCGAGAGGAGCCAAAGAAGGTGGACATTTCTCTGGCTTAGAACTGGGGACGGATGTCCCCGACGGTTGGGGGGGGGGAGGGGAGGGGGGCAGGGTGTTCCTCCCAAAGCAGGTGGTGCAGAAGCAACAGGGAGGGAATTGCCCCCCATCATCAAGGGGGCAGAGGTCATACGAACAGGATCGTGGATTTCAAACTTCCGCTTAGCCTCAGTGTAGGACAGTCATTCCAGGGTTTTATATTCCGTGATTTTCCTCTCTTTTTGTAAAATCCTGCAGTCTGGCAAGCAAGATGAATGGTGCTCTCTGCAGTTGACACAGATGGGAGGTAGGGCACATGGAGTATTGGGATGTGATGGGCGTCTGCAATCTCAAAATGTGAGGCTGGAAGTACAGTGGGAAGACATATGGCCAAACTTCCAGCACTTAAAGCACCACATCAGGGGAGGGATATAGAGCTTGACATCACAATGATAGACCATCACATTGACCTTCCCAGGCAATGTATCACCCTCGAAGGCTAAGATGAAGGCACCAGTGGCAACCTGATTATCCCTCAGACCCTGATGAATGTGCCAGACGAAATGAACACTGCTCCGCTCAAACTGGCACACAGTTCGTCATCAGACTGTAAAAGAAGATCCCTGTGGGATATAATGGGGACGTGATGGTAACAGAAACATTCCCCAACTTGTCACAAGCAAGTAATGCCTGTGATGCTGTTTTTATCAAAACTGACGCAGAGCGTGTTTGGGACAAGCCCACTACCTCCCCAAAATTGTCCTCTAAATGCTCTACAAAGAACTGAGGCTTCATCATCACGAAAGACTCCCCATCCGCTCTTATACATACTATGTACAGGGGCTAGTAAGCTTCACTGCCAACCTTAGCCTTTCATTCCTCCCATGGTGTGGCCAGGGAAGGGAACAATTTGGGGTCATACTTCTGGGCATTGAACTGATCCCTCGAACACTTAGAGACTGCTGGTGGTTGGCGACCAACAAGAGAAGATATGCCACACTTCACTGCGTGTCATCTACCCTGATGCCACACACTCCGACCATGGGTGCTCCCCACGGGTGCCACCCAGCCGTAGCAAGGGCCACCTGGCAGGATGACCATTGCCGGGAGTCCCGATGCCCCAGGGAGATAAGCATCTACTCCTTGGCATAGATTGGGAGTTAATGGCACAGGCATCAGCAGAGCGGTCCCTGTGTTGTCAGGGGGCTACAACTAACAGGGTACATGGCGGCCCCACCACAATGGACTGGCTACCGTACTGGATATCAAGCACAAAGAAGTCCATGGTCGTCATCAGCACAGAAAGCGACACTGCATAGCTGCATAGTGCATGGCGGAAACTGCACCCAGGATTGTATCCTCACCCAAGAGATGGATAATGAGCAGGACTGCAATGTGACGACGAGAAAGGGGGCTGAAGATCTCAGTGCACTATGGACACGATGCACCATGTAAAGTGCCCTTCCCCAATTGGCCTGCTCCTCAGGAAAATTTGGAAATATGGAGGTCAAACCCTACAGGGGACCATCACAGAAAGGTCAAAATGTGTGAGACTCCTTTTAGTCGCCTTTTACGACAGGCAGAAATACTGCAGGCCTATTCTTATCCCCTGACCCGCAGGGGGGAACACATACTGAGTATCAGTTCACTACTCAACTGCCCAGATGGTGACACGGTTAGATCAGCTGCATCCTTGTACTCCAGCCCGTCCAGTTCAGACAGCTCCCGCTGTAAACTGGAAATGTCAATCATTCTGGCCACAGGCTACAGCTGCCACGTGCCGTACACACCTCATAGGCAGAATCGTCCTAAGAAATCAGCAGCATATATTTTATCACTGTACTTACAATTAAATACTGCAACTGCAGCCTCAGTCTGATAACTGACAATGAGCGAAGTATTAGAAATACCCTCTCCTGACAACTGTAGCTCTGGAAATATAAATATCTGTATCATTCTTATGACTGGACACAATTTTCCATGTGAAAAAAATCTTTCATCTCCCATACGGCTATTGTAATTTTCCGTGTCAGATCCATATCTTCCTTATGACAGGAACAACTATGGTAAACAAATTCTGTGCAAAGAAATATTAGAAAAAATTAACAGCACACAAGAACAGGTATGTAGACCTACACCACTGTCAATGAGGGAAGAAATAGAAGATACAATACTGTATCCACTAACAGACCCAAAACAACCACAAGATGAAAGAACAGAAGAGGAACCATCACTTTGCCCTGCAAGGGGGGAAAAGCAGTGTCATCACCAGCAGGAAAGAAGCAGTGTCATCACCAGCAAAAGAAGCTGTGTCATCACTTGCAGAAGAAAAAGATGTGACATCTACAGGAAAAATGGAAATTCCACATTCAACAAATGGGAAGAAATCTTCATCAAGCAATCCAAATAAAAAGTTGTTGGGCAGAAGAAATGCTGAGCCTCCTTCACATCTCAATGATATTTTAATGTGTTGGCCTGAAGAAAAAGAAGGAAAAACAGAAGGTAGTGCCAAGTGTCTCCTCCCTCCTGTCTCGAGGCAGACTCCAGTGGTATCTCAGTCAGGTGACGACAGCACAAAAACCAAGGGAAGGCATCTCTTTCTTCCATCAAAATATAAGAGGCATCTTAAGCAAAACAGACCAACTTCTTATTAACATAACTGAAAAGGATTGTATAAGTAATGCTTAGATTTTGTGCTCTTAACTGATGCCTTGCCATCCATAGTAAGTTATAGTTTAGTAACATACTACTGTCGGGAAAGTAAAGACAAGGTGGAGTAGCAATTTATGTTAAGAATAGTGTAGCATACAAAGCTATAGATATTAAGAAATATTGTGTGGAACAACAATTTGAGGCACATGCAACTGAAATAATAACTAATTCGTACACAATAATAGTGCTGGCTGTCTACAGGGTGCCTTCAGATGACATAAAAACTTTTCTACACATAATGGAACTCCTGCTGGCAGGGTTACATGCAAAAGCAAACAATATTGCAGTTTTAGGTGATTTCAACATAAACTTCATGACAGAAAATAAGAATAAAATTGACTTTTACATTGTGATGACCTTATATAATCAGATATTGGTAATAAACTTTCCAACAAGAATTCCATGTGAGTCGCAAACTATGAAAGATGACTCTTTTTAGATGTGTAGCCGTCACTGCCAAATGTAGATGTTGGCATGCGGTGGAGGAATGTTGGATGTGGATGGAAACTGTCAGGATTTGCTATTTAAAACTCAGGCTTGATCTTCGAGTGATCAGAATAGAGTACTATATTTAAGAATAATATAATATGAAGAGACTGAGGAATTAACTATTTGATTATAGTGTATAATTTTCTATTTAGTATAGAATATTATACCTTTTATGAGATGTGATGTAGACGGGGCTAGTTTATATCGATTTTGAAAAGGGTGGGAAGTGTAAGTACATGCATAACTAACACTAATCACACACCCCACGTTTCAGACAACCCTTGCAGACAAGTGTAACTGATTCTTCACCATTTGCCATTCCATAGGAGTTGCTAAGATATTTCTTCGGGGGCTTCATAGGTGAAAGTGAGAATGTCTGTTCTGCAGGAGACGTTTAACATCATGCCCCCTCCGGCTTCTCACTCAAGTACCAGCAAAGTAGGGATCCTGGGGAAGGGGTGGGGGGGAAGGGGGAGGGGAGGGTTTCCTGTCTTTGTGGCTGTTTTCTTTCACTTCTTTGATCTTAGCAACCGTTTCTATTTTTTCCTTTCTTACTTCTCTTCTGAGTACCGGTGTATCTTTCCCTCTTTTCTCATGCATACACTTCTATTGTTGAAGTCCTTCTCAATTTCCACGGTTTTCTATGACCTTTAACTTATTTTACGTAAGTAGGCCGAAGAATCAGGCTACATAACTACCCACATGCATATGCACAAAGACACAAACCAGAAAAGAACAGTTTGAGATGATGTGAGAACCATGAAGTGTTGTAGGGGGAAATACGTGCACATAAGGAAGTATGCGCACATAGTTAGGCATGTACAGGGATATGTTTATATATGTTAGAACTATGAGGATTAATGTCATATGGTTAGTTTCACTGATGGTTCCACATTGCATGTAGGCATGTACAGGGATATGCTTATATATGTAAGAACTATGAGGGTTAATGTTTATTATGACAGATTACATGGGTATGTGTATATTGGAGGAGGTAGTACACATTGTGGTTCTTTATGAACATGCTACATTGTATACGTAAGTAGAGCAAGCCAGAGGAGAATGGATTGTGATAATCACTCAAGGAATGTCAGTACAACAACTATTCTGATGAATTGTAGGATAGTGGGACAAGTATAGCATATGTAAGAGTATTATATATTTAAATCTACATATATATGTGTGGTGTCCACTGGAAGTGTAGGAATGGAAACGTAATGGAGGACTCTAGAATGTATTAAGAAGCACGAGTGGAGAGTGAGGTGGATTTTAATATTTCCAAGTAGTTTTGAATTATAGTATACATAAAGAGGTATATTAGGGCAAGGAACTATGAAGCATGCTCAGTAAGGAGAAGGAGGGCGCACCAAGCATTTATTGGATGAAAAAGGCAGATAGGCAGACCCATGAGAGGCTGACCTATACTGTGCGGGCAGGGGCACCAAGAAGGGGATTGACCTGTACCATACTAGATTTGAAAGTTTAAAGGGGCATACCTACCAAAATGGAAGAAGGAAGAGCATCAACCCATATGTAAGGTATAGGTATTGGGCCTAAAAGGAAAAGGGCAGTATCATGACAAAAGTCACACATTTTGGAGAGATTATTCTGGTAAGTTTAAACTGTCTATTCCACTAGCATTGTCAAGTTTTATCTTCATAAGTGTCAGAGAGAACCTTTTCATTTGCCCAGAGTTCCTCCAGACTACAAGAAATGGTGGTTAATGAAGTTGATACATACTAAAGAAAAAACAGTATGAAGGAGTAGAGTAAAGGGCGACATAATTAAGGGTCTATGACACCTGGAGTTTGTGATTGGGAATCCAAAATGTGGTCTGTGTGATCCCTATATGTAAAAGTACTCACTCCAACATCGGGTGAAAATATCAGATAATTATTAGCGAAACGAACAAAAACAAAAAAGGGAAATCTAGGTATTAAGTACACAAGGACTAAAAGAGGTACATTGTATATTGATTGAAATATAAATTAGTGTTGTGATAGATATTGATGTACGTGATGAATATGCGTAAAATATCACGTGTTTGAGCTAAGGGGAGAGGTATGTAGTGCTTCGAAAATTTCAGGGTAAATTGGCTCTCCACCATCTAGAACACCCAATATTTTAATGACAAGGGTGAGAGAGCCTTTTACTGTGCCACACATGTCTGTGTGTGCAGGAAGGACAGCTGTCACGAGGAACCAGGAGCCATGTCAGTCGAGCGGCACCAACAAGTGGTTACAAGCAGCACCCTAGAAGTTATATCAAAAAGTTAAGGGTATCTGGATAATGTTCCATGGTGTGTGGTGTCATGAGGATTGTTAGAGAGACAGATGAAGTGTGTGTTATGTAGTGACTTTTACTTTATGTCTTGGCTCTGTATGTGGCAGTAACTGTATGAATGTATAGTAGATTCTAACATTTATCTTGGAACCAGTTGGATTGCTGGAGTTTGTACATAATAATTGTTACTTTGGGATGAGAGTCGAAAATATATTGTTGTTTAACTGATGAGAGCCAATGAGTACATAATTTATTGCAAGAATATAGAGCTGGTTAATAATATTCAAGAGCAATGTAGCTGATAACCCAAAGAAGAGGATCGACTGCACGCACAATGTGTAAGTCAACTGGAAGAGACATGTGAGTCATGCAACCCAAGAAAGCGTTAGAATTTCTATCTGTTCTACTGCTCATAAAAATTGGTATCATCAGCAAATAATGTAAATTTACAGGGCAGGCTTGTGCATGATGGTAGATCATTTATAAAAATTAGGAATAATAGTGGCCTAAGAATTGACCCATGAGGCACTCCACATGTAATGAAACTCCATTCAGAATGTGAGGAAACCTCACATACTCCACCTGAGCTATTCAAGACAACTTTTTGTTTTCTCTCTTGGAGATACGACAGTAGCCAATAGCCTGCAATACTACTTATTCCTACTAATTTTGCTTTTTTGCAAGAGAATCAGGTGATCAACACAGTCAAATGCCTTAGACAAATCACAGAAGACACCAAGTGCTAGCATTGCAGCAGTGCTGCTGGAATTGCCCAAGTCCATCATAATTCACAATGGACATGAATGGATTCAGGTGATCAGACAGGACGCCTATGTATGAGTCACCTGTCAGAGACGTATCTAGGGGTGCCATATTACTCCAACTGCACAGGCCCATACCATTACAGAGCCTCCAACAGCTTTAACAGTTCCCTGCTGACATGCAGGGCCCATGGATTCATGAGCTTGTCTCCATAACTGTAAATGTCAATCCACTCAATACCCAATTTGAAACAAGACTTGTCCGACCATGCAACAGCCCAATGTCAGTCTTGACGGGCCCAGGGGAGGCAAGAAGCATAGTGTTGTGTAGTCATCAAGGGTACATGAGTGGCCCTTTGGCTTTGAAAGCCCATATCCACAATGCTTTTGACACTGTACCACACAGGCGACTTGTAGTGAAATTGCATGCTTATGGAATATCATCTCAGTTATTTGACTGGATTTGTGATTTCCTGTCAGAGAGGTCACAGTTCATAGTAAGTGACAGAAAGTCATCGAGTAAAACAGAAGTGATTTCTGCCATTCCCCAACATAGTGTTATAGGCCCTTTGCTGTTTCTTATCTATATAAACGATTTGGGAGACAATCTGAGTAGCTGTCTTAGGTTGTTTGCAGATGACACTGTCGTTTATTGACTAATAAAGTCATCAGAAGATCAAAACAACTCGCAGATATCTGTATGGTCGAAAATTGACAATTGACCCTAAATAACTAAAAGCGTGAAGTCGTCCGCAAGAGTGCTAAAAGGAATCCATTGAACATCAGTTACATGATAAATTAGTCAAATATAAAGGCTGTAAATTCAACTTAATATCTAGGGATTACAATTATTAACAACTTAAACTGGAAGGAACACGTAGAAAATGTTGTGAGGAAAGCTAACCAAAGACTGCATTGTATTGGCAGGACACTTAGAAAATTTAACAGATCTACTAAGGAGACTGCCTACACTATACTTGTCTGTCCTCTTTTAGAATACTGCTGCACGATGTCGAATCATTACCAGATAGGATTGATGGAGTATATCAAAAAAGTTCAAAGAAGGGCAGCATGTTTGGTGTTATCATAAAACAGGGGAAAGAGTGTCACTGAAATGATACATCATTAAAACAAAGGCATTTTTTGTTGTGGCAGAATCTTCTTACGAAAGTCCAATCACCAACTTTCTCCTCCGAATGTATAAATATTTTGTTGACACCAACCTACATTGGGAGAAATGATCACCATGATAAAATAATGGAAGTCAGAGCCCATACAGAGAGGTATAGGTGTTTGTTCTTCCCTCACTACATGAGATTGGAACAATATAGAAATGTGACCGTCATTCGATGAACCCTCTGCCAGGCACTTAAATGTCATTTGCAGAGTATCCATGTAGATGTAGATGTTTCATTGAGTGATTTACATGTTGACACTTCCCCCCCCCCCCCCCCCCCCCTCTTTTAAACCAACCAACCAACCTAGCTTTGAAATGTGCACCAATTTGCAAAAGGGTTGCGCTTCTGTCACATTGAACGATTCTCTTTAGTTGTCATTGGTCCTATTCGTGCAGGATCTTTTTCTGGCCGCACTGATGTCAGAGATTTGATGTTTTACGGAATTCCTGATATTCACAGTACACCTGGGAAATGGGTGTATGGGAAAATCCACACTTCATTGCTACCTTGGAGATTGCTCATGTGATGACTATAACACCATGTTCAAACTCACTTAAATCTTGATAATGCGCATTGTAGCAGCACTAACTGATCTAACAACTGCACTAGGCACTTATTGTCTTATATGCACGTTGCCAACCACAGCACCATATTCTATCTGTTTTTTCATATCTCTGTATTTGAATATGCATGTCTTTCTGTGGCTATTCAGTGTAACTTCAAGGCTCGGACATGTATCAATTAATAATACAATAAATATGTTACAGATTTTTTGGGTGTATGAAAACTCATAAACTTGACTATCTGGAAAGTGTGTCTCTGTGTGTGCTGTGCCAGAAAATTTCCATCATAATTATTATTCTTAAAAATATTATTAATCAAGAGAACTGGCCACTGTCCCTAGGATGGTGTTCCATCATAATTATTATTCTTAAAAATATTATTAATCAAGAGAACTGGTCACTGTTCCTAGGATGGTGCCAGGTAGATCAGACAGGTCCAATTATTAAATAATATAAAACATGTTATGTAGCATTCTATTGCACTAATTGGTTTTTTATTTACTTCGCTTCATGGCTGTAGTATTGCTAAGAGAAAATCAAGGCAAAACACCACATGGTATGCATAAATTACAAATGGCTAACCTCAGAAATTGTACCAACAACATTTAAGAAGATCATCTGTAAAGTAGGAAAGAACTCCAACTTACAGCTTGTATGACTGTGCTTGGAAATGTCTCAGTTAACAGGATTATCAGTACCTTACCCTATCCAGTCATAAATTTGAAGCATTTTTTAAGCAATAGAGACCTGAGTTATCAATATTTTTATTTTTTGGTTGCAAATGTAAAAACTGTAAATAACAACAATATGCTGCAATACTGGCATAGAGTACATTATGTACTGACCAGGAAAATTGTCAAAATCAATTTTAAGATAAAAATTAAATTTTATTTCATATTTCTAACTTTAAAAAAGATTTACAAAATGGAACAAGGTGAAAAGGTTGTGCTGACTCGTGGAAATAGTGTAGAGATACCACAGTGGGTGTGATGACAAATGATAGTGACACCTAAAATATTGATCATATTGGAGGCAGCTGGGAATATTACACAAATTCAGTTTATACTAATGGCAATAATGTCTTATCTCATGATGCTACAATGCTCATAGTATACAAAATTAGTTCACAAATCACATCAAGAAATATTTTGTCCCTTGAAGCCAGTGAAAGACGCTCTAGAGTGGAATCAGTAAATTTCAAATTTTCCAAGTCATGAGAATTTGTTCCAAATATGATGGAAAAAAGACGTAGTTACACAAGACAGTAATTTGTCATTAATACATTCAGTGTAGGACAAGTGCAAAGACCTTACTGACTTAATGAAGAATTTATTTAACAATTTTTTACACAACAAACCAAAAAAACTTGATGAAAAATTTTGTGATTTTTAAAAATGAACAAAAGCAAAAATTTGTTGGTTTTAAGAATAGCCTATCACAAAGGTCCAATAATTTAAGTCAAAATATACACATTGACTTTTCTAATGATTTAAGAGCCAATTGGCAGATATGGGGAAGAAATTAAAGGTGGAATTATTGGCCAGTTTGTCGCAGGAGATAAACCACCTAGATCAAAAAGTGTCCATAGACAAGGCGCAAGAGGAAATGGTGGGTAAACTAAAGATTGTGAGTGGTGTGCAAACTCAGATGCAAGAGTCTCAGTTGGAAATTTGTAAAAATTTAGTTACTATGACAGGTACTGTTAATGAGTTGCAATCTCAATGTAAAGATTTGCCAGAAGTAGTATAGGAGCTGTCGGTAATACTGAGTTATTTAAATTTAGGCACTAAGCTCATAAAGAAAGCACAAGAAAAAATCAAAAAGGAGGTAAAGAATTAAAAGGACAGAGCCAAAGCAGGAATGCACAGAAGGTCATACAAGAGCAGAAGACTTATGTTGAAGCAGCTGAAGAAGTAGTAAAGGAAAGGAAGAATGAATTGATTGCTAGGAGTGAGCTAGGCTTAAAGGCAATGGAAGCAAAGTTGCAGAGCAGCTAATCAATGTTGCGGATGTCACTACAGAGACGCCTGTAGCAAGCAATCAATTGCAGTTGGGCAGGACAGATAGTGGTAATATTTATGAACCATTTGCTACCAGCCCTTCAGATGGAGAAGAAAGGAATGCAACAGGCACTGCCAAATTCAATACCAATTGCACAAACATATCCAGAGTATAATCATCTGCACCTGAACAACGCCATGACAGCAACAGCCAATACTGCATGTTTGTCTACATTATTAGTGGATGATAGTCTGCTTTGTCGTAGGCAGTTTTGGATTTTTTCAACGGAGGGTAAGAGAATGAGTCATGTAGTGCTTATAAGAGCTTTTCACAACAAGTCACCCCACAACTGTACAGAAGCACAGAAGATCCAGTTCATTGTGGGGTACACACAGAGCGATGTTTCACTGTGGGCAACAGATATGGCTGAGAGATGCCATACCTATGAGCAATTTGAACGGACTTTCTTGGACAAATATTGGTCCACAGCAGTCCAAGAGAGGCCACATTGAGAGGTTTTCAACCTGTCACCATTCAATAGTAAACAAGGGGGACTGAGGAAGTATTTCGAAAAATAGTTAAACAAAACCAGCTATTGGAAAAACTGTTTCTTGATACACAAAAGGATGAGCAGCTGTCTGAAGAAGACATGAACCTGGAGACTGTCCGAACCAAGGTAAGTGAATCTGCATGTTCATCAGAGGATTGGAAGGAGGAGTTACCAGAAGTAATTCTTTGGTATGCGCAACTATTTATAAGGTGTCCCACGGTAATAAAGGGTTAAGTGCATAAAATAGACATTTACCCACATGAGACATTCTGCTTTTCTCCATATACAAGTCCTTGGGCAAAAACAGAGGCTTAGGGGAAAGAAATTGAAAGGATAAATAATTTCAAGGCTTGAACAACTATCAGCAAATAATAGAATATTGTATGTTACAGATTTTTTTGCATATATGAAAAATCATAAGCCTGACTGTTTGGAGTGAGTGTCACTGTGTGTAAATTAGCTGAGACACACACTCCCAAGAGAGCTCACTGCTGTTGCACCTCTTGTGTGGAGCCAGCAAATTACCATTGTAATTATTATTCCTAAAATTATTAATTAATCAGTAGACACAGACACTCCGCTTTCCACCATCCATGGCCTGCCATATGCTAGTGGCATTGGGATCAAATGTTTGCCGTGGCTTGATTTTCAAGTTATGGTATGAGACCCTCACCCTCTTGCAGTGTAGGGATGATTTATGTCTGTATCATCTCTCTGACAAAGCAATAGCCCTTTTTGTCAGCTCCCAAATGGTGCTGCTGCACTGTTGTCTCATGTGCCTTACCAAGCTGTTGCTGGAGCCCCTAGCGCCATGCTTTCTCTCAGTCCCTGTCTAGCTTTTGGACGTCCCATCGTCCTTCTTTTACTTCCGCCATTTTTTCCTCAAACTGAGCTATGTCTGTACTGTGGTCTTGCCAGCGCACTTGATGTCGACAAAGGCAGTCTGTGGCTTTCTTCAGCAGGGCAGGTTGAGGGGAAGCATCTCCATGTTGACTGGTATGCTGTCTGGGAATTGGTGTGCACTCCTTATCTAGTCACTGATGTCCAGTCTGCGTGGAACCTTAAGGTCAATGAGAAGCAAGTTTACAGGTTTCATCGTCCTGCCTGCTATGTTCTGGGCATGGACGAGCATTGCCTGTTGTTAGGATCAGTGATAGGTGTCTGGTTCTTGGTGCAACAGATGCTGGTCTCAATTACCAGTATGACTCCTCATGAGATACCTCCTTGTCTGCTCCTCTTACCAGACTCATGATACTTCCCACATATGAAGACACACACCATGACATGCGTTTGTGGACATGCAGTTCACTACTTGTTGTTGATGGCGAGAAAAATGTCCTGACCCTGTGCAGTTGTCCGCAATCCAAAATACAGACAGTTTTCGCTTCAGTTTTCTTTATAGTGTCTTTCTTAATTCACCTCAAAGTTAGGGAATTATTGCAATTAGGAGTTGATCCATGCATTTTCCACTCTTAATATCAGTTATTCTCTGGTCATCGGAAAACCTCATCAAGTGTGGTGATTTGCAACACCCTCCTCCTTGCTATGTTGTTTTCCTGCTATGCTTGGTGGTATTACAACAACAAAAATAAATAAAAAGATAAAATGAAACAAAAATTTAAAAAAAACATTGATGTCCTATGTGCCTCTAATCCATGTACCCTGTGTTTTCTTTGGTTTCTGGAGGAGCAAACAGGACATGGTGGCCAGGCCTTGGGTTATGACCCCTCCCCCTTTGCTCCTACCCCTCCTTTTGGACAACAGGAAGGTTCCTTTGAAGTAGGAAAAAAGTTTTTTTTTTGCTCTGCCACAAACCTGGCATTCATCTGTCAATGAAGAGAAGATATATGACAACAGTTTCAGACTGTTAACTTCTGCTTGCCTCAGATTAGCAATCGCAACTCGTATTTTTAATTCAGTGAAAAACTTTCAAACAATGGGGAGTGAATTACTCAACTTTGAATTATCGTAACAGACATGACTAATAATGAAAAGATAACCACCTCATTATCAGAATGCGATGTGAGACTTGCAGTTTGAAATAATCAAATATTATTAACCAATAGTTTCCCTGCAATCGTTTGAGAACAATTGCATAGTGAAAAACATTTGTATCCCAAATAGGTTATGTTTTATTTTTTATGCTACAAGGAAAACATTTTATGAAAATCTACTTTAGGAATTTCAGCAACTTTGCTTTGTTTACATACAGTACATTCTTTCAGCAGTGCAGCAGATGACATAGCAATCAGCTTTCTGGCTTCCTTCAATCAGACCTAGATGTGGACACACTTCTTTGTATGCCTTGGCAAAGAATTTTGTCATTAACCCAGATAGTCCTGAATTATTTATTTTTTCAAAATTGATTTATATCTTATCTACATTCATTCACAAGGTTGTAAGGAAGAGAGTAAAAACAATTTTGAGTATTTATTTTTATTTAGTATTTCCAAAAATGGGCGTCCTTCTAGAAGGACGTCAGGACAATAAGGGAACATGTTCTTAAAGTATATGACATTGCACAATTAACTTGTTTCGGTTTTTATACTTTCAAATAAACATAAATAAATTTGAGTTATGGGCTAAAACAGCTAATAAATACAAAAAACAAAGAAAATAAGCTATAAATATATTTTATGCACTAGTATGATAAGACAAAAGCAACAAACATGAAGTGGTTCGTCACATTTTACGCACATAGTAGTAGTTTTTTTGTGGCAACTTCAATATTTCAGCGGCTTCTTCTTTTTTGTTATCTCATCCATTGGTAATTCAGCAACATAATGTTCTCTTCCATCAAATATAGAATCTAGTTTTGCCCTCTTACTAGAAACGTCCTCTGCTGGTAATGACTCTTTTGTTTCTTTCTAGAATTGCAGTGACAATTCGACGACGAAATGTCAGATGATCTATGGGTTCTTCGTTGTGCTTGTAAAGATCCCAGACATTTTGCTCTGCAATGTCTATAAAATGTGCAATGATAGGGAAATACCACTTTTTTCCTCTTATAGAGCATCTATATAGGGATACATTTGGTCAGCTCGATCTATGCCTCCCATATGAGTATTGTAGGAGCGTAATAAGTTAGGTTGAGGCACACTAATCCTTTTCTATTGTTCCCTGGAAAATCTTGCTACAGAGCGTAGTGGTTGCACTCTGTCAAAGTTGGTGGCTACAGTAACAACAATGTTGTCATTCCAACATGCAATGGAAATTCCAGATGCTGAGTCAGAACAAACTTCATATGATCCTTTATTTTCTTTTATCATTTTATCTACAGATGATAGACTGCAATTCTTAACTCTGTTACCTCTTATTGTTCCTGTTGCATCCACGCCCCTCTTTTTTAGGTCATGTAGTAGTTCAACACTGGTAAAGAGGTTATCAAAGTATATTCGGTATGGAACATGGAAAGTAACTTGTCAACATAAGTCATTACCACACCGTACCCCATACCTTTCGTTTCATAATCCTTATTACACGCGCCACCTCCTTCGTAGGGTTCGAACCAAATAATATATCCGCCACTTGTGCCTCCACACCAAAATTTGAATCCGCATCAGATTGGTTTCCCTTTTATGAATAGGTTGCACCCGTGACTTTCGAAGTATGTGGCCATCGATTCATCGATAGAATGACGCCGCATGTGAGGCGCAAATTGTTTGAATCTATCATTCAGCACACACAGTAATGGGCGGATTTTCCCAAAATGGTCTGATTTATCTAAATTGTCATTGTTGCATACATGCAAATTGGAAAAGATAAAGTCAAATCGATCTCTGGAGATGGCATTTGTTACAAGGTAGTTGTGACTATCTTTATCTGATTGCCAGTACATCTTTCTGCATGACACTGTTACTTACCCACTTAGCCGAAGTATTGCAGTAAACACCAACATCTCATCGTCTGAACAATCACCTAATCTATTTCTCTAGGCTGCGTACTGATTTGTGTAAGTGACCATCATTTGAAGCACTTCGTGATCAAAAAACTGTTGGAAATATTCAAGCTGTGTTCGCTCTTTCTTCATTGCAACTTTGAACATTAGAGGCCATACAGGTGTTGGATTAACTATTTCACCACTTTTCCAGTTTATTTCTTGAGGTTTAGAACTTCATTCTTCGATAGCCTTGCTGGTTTGTTTGTGGTTGTTGTTGTTATTGTTGCTGTTTTTGTACTGCTGGAGGGTCCTGGAACAACATCAGAGGTAAAGGATTGTTTCCTTGTTGCATTCACAGCATTACCATTGGCAGAAATGGCCAAATCACAAAGTGCAGTAGCATTCAGCTGACTTGCTGGTAATTTATCTACACTTGGATTTTCTTCAACAGCCGAATCTTGATCTGTTACGTCATCAGTTGAATTTAGAGGACGGTGTAATGTTACATTTAAACCAGTATTAGGTATTTCCTCATCTTTTGATTCTAATATGTCCAAAAGTTCCATCAGTGTACATTGTTTTCTGTGAATACAAAATGACAACATATTACCCTGACATCCTTCTGGAAGGATGGTTGAAAACATTATGGAATTACAACTGACGAAAACTTTCAATCCTAATATGAGCCCCTAAATAATGTAGGTTAATTCTTTAAGATATTATATGACGAGTTTCAGAATTATTGATGCATTATGAAAGAAAATATACAAACCCATCGACGACAAGGTCAGACAGTTCGTCCATGGTAAAATTGGCCCTATTTTCAAGACACAGTTTCTCACTCACTATGAACGACAGTGTCAAACTGACTGTCACAGCGCGCAACTGACTCTGCCTACTTCATATAACAATGCATCACAGTCCGTTGCTACAATGCGTTATTCGCAAGAATAAATAATTTCAACAGTGAGTGACGTCATTCTTCCAGAAGGACGTCAGGGTTATCTGGGTTAAGAGTCCAGGGTAAAGAATTGTGGTAGTAAGTCTCAACAATGTATCACAGGTTGCACTAAAAGTCACAAGAGGATTGCTTAACTCAAGTTAAACATGTACATCATTCATATTCTTTTCTTATTTTTTGTCTTTTGTTTGTACCATCTCAGCCAGCCTCCAGTACATATTGATTCACTCACACACACATACACCCCTGATTTGCAAACAATATTTACATTTGTTGCAGACTTATTATTTACATCATGACGCGCTCCAAACATTGCCATGAGATGTCACTCCAAATACTAATTCAATATGGAACACCTAACACTCACCTCCAAACAACTTGTCTGAAGTGTGCTGCTCACATCATGTAAGTTATATGAAAGTAATGATACTCAATTACTTAATGTTTGTCTCTGAAATTTATTCATAACTCTATGTGATGGCCAGCAAACAAAATACGCTACACCACATAATTTTTTTTGGCATTAGATACATAATATTACCAATGTGAAGCTGGATCAGGCCACTAGTAAAATATAGTTTGCAAGAGTGAAGCTAGTTACCACTAAAAGTTTTTACCTAGGCTAGCAGAAAACTGAAGCTTTATCGCATGCATCTACAAGATGAACAGATGTATTTGCATGTGCAGCTAAATCATAATGAGTGGACAAGACTTCAAGCTGTGTTGCCACAAGCACTGAAAACTTGCTGTGTATACCCCCAACACCAACAGTACCAGCGACCTTGGCTCTGGAAATACCCTACTTATTTACTCCCATGTCAGGTGGCATGACAGTCTGAAGAGTTAAAAGCAGTTAAACTTGCATCTTCTTACAGCTTCTGTCACCACAGTCCAAAAGGTTCAGTAACTGACATAAGACAGAAATATTCCATTCTCAATTCATTTGTTCCACAGCATAGGTCGCGAGTCATTTGGTTATGTAAGTGAAAAGTTAGTGTCATGCCAAAAAAATTATCTTTGTCTACAATTATGTAAATAAGTACTTCGTAAAGTGTCAGAATGCTCCTAAACCTTGTGACAGGAATCACAATCTAGCTTTCAGCAATTCCTTTCAGTCACCAAATAGCATTAAGGTAACAAAGCATAATTTTACAGTTATGCAACATATTCCAAAGTGCAGTACGGGCATGGTAAGATTCACATTATTGCAGGCACATTAAAGTTATTGGCTTATCGGTACCACTTTCCTCCTGAAACTAACAAACTATTATGCCATATTGTGAAGGTCATCTACTTTTTATATAATGGTAAGTTTTGTGAGATGAATGACCAGCATAATCCCTCACCCCCTCCCCCCCCCCCCCCCCTCACCCCTCTCTCCTTCCTTCATCCATCTATTGTCCACATTAAACAATGCCCAGTCCAAGTAATAATAAGCAAAGTCTTTTATGAAGAACTGAGTGGAGCGAAGATTACAATAAACTTACAAGTTTACTCAGCTGTTCATGTTGAGATGACTCCAGTTCTTCTTGTTTATCGGTCTGATTCTTGAAGCTGAAAATCTAACATCAGGTCCTCATGGTTGGTTTGAACTAAATAAATTGGAAGATTGTTGTTGCAGAATTTTTTACATAAATATATTTTCCACCGACTTTCTCACATTTTAGTATATCATACAGTATTTTGATTTTTCACATTAACAAAGCTGAAATTACATTGTTTCACATCTATTATGCAAAAATATGTCCGATCACATCAGAGGCAAGCTTCTGACCCTCACTCTCTGCAAAAATAACAATATCCCATAGGGTTTACAATTTTTCTTAAAAAATGAATTCCTACTAGTTTTTGTTACATTATTAATTTTGAGTATTATTTCATAAATGAATTCAGAAATACAGATAGCAAACAGTACAGGATAGCATAATTAAGAATAAAAACTTTAAGTGTGTAAATAATTTATAGTTTCAAATGTTTCTAAAACAACAAAAAATAATTTTAACTGTATATTCAGAACTAGTACTTATTGATTATAACATTGAAACTAAAATTTGTTATAAAGTAATTCCTTTTCATAATTTTTACCTTGAAGTATAACATACTGCGTATAAAATTATGTGACAGTTTTCAGAAAAGCAACTGAGATGATATTGACCTGTCAAAAAATAATACTGGTATCAACAACTACTGTTGAGCAAAGGTAATGCTAGAGGAGGAAGTCCCATTACAACATTCCACTCACGTAACAGGAAATAATGTGCTTACAATATTCTGTGACCTACTATAAGGTTTGCCAAATAGTGTACAAAAAGATACCAAAAGATAGAATAGTGATTGACAAAGTAAAATTCCAAAATTACAAGAAAATTTTAGGTTGCAAGGTCATCACTTCCCTATGAACAAAAGTATAGGTTAGCTTAGAGAAAACTGCAAAAGGTATAGAAGGAAATACATAGCATCTGACAAATTTCTGATTACAACAAACAGAGTGCTTGATAGGTTCCCGGGACTTACGCCGGATAATATTGTAGAAACCGCACAATATTTCAGCGAGACCACTGCCCGCCATCTTCAGGTGCTACTGTCGCGTCGCTGAGAAACGCGCCAATTTATATGCTGGCTTTCTAGAACAGCGCAGGCGCCAGCGGGGCATAACGTCATCGAAGACCAATCGTAGACAGCGTCGAATACCAGAGTCCTCTGCTGGAGAAACGGGTCGCGGTCTGCGGAAGCGCGCTGCGGCGCGGGAAAATGCGGCCTGGAGCGACGGACCCCGTTAGCGCGCGAGAGGTGTTGGCGCGCGATTTAAGCATCTACACTAAGGCTTCCCATCTGCGTTGACTCGGTGCGGTTGCTAATCTGTGGCTGACGATTCCTTAGTGCCGCCAAGGCTGGTTCCCAGGCTTTGCTCAGGTGAAACCCCGTGTCTCTGTTTATTAGGTCACTGCTTATACATATTTCGACCGCCTCTTTGATGATGGAGTCCCAGTATGTGGAAGCATGCAAGAGGATCTTGGTTTCTTCATAATTCATGCCGTGTCCCGTGTCAAGGTAATGTTCAGCAACCGCAGATTTCTCTGGCTGACCCAACCTCGTGTGACGTTTATGTTCGTCGCATCTGTCTTTGACCGTACGACACGTCTGGCCAATATAAGATTTCCCACACCGGCACGGGATTTAGTATATTCCTGGTCTCCTCAGGCCGAGGTTGTCTTTAACAGAGCCCAGCATCGATTTCACTTTTGCTGGAGGCCGGAAAACACATATAATCCGGTGTTTCTTGAAAATTCTGCCCACCTTAAAAGACACGCCACTCACTAGTAAGTCTGTAGATTCAAGACGCCGTATAAAATCTTCTGAGTTTCGAATATGGTGTTCACATTTCCCCACCATGGGACTCAGAAGAGAAGCCAGATGTTTAGCTAGATGGTATGTTGGGGCATCTATATTACTAACGATAGGGCGAAGCGGAACATTCTCCTTATGTATCTTAGGCAGGCCATAAAGTCGTGGCGGAACTGGCGCTCATTCTCTTAAACTCTTCTTCAGATGGTCAGGAAGTTGGCTGGATTTGAGGAGAGATTTTATACGGCGAATGAAGAACCTGCGTCTTGAATCTACAGACTTACTAGTGAGTTTCGATGTGGTTTCCTTGTTCACACGGGTGCCTCTGATGGACTCATTACAACTTATAGGAGCCAAGCTGGAAGTGGACGTCTTACACCTTTTCAAACATGTGCTTACCTCGACTTACTTTTTATTTAACAACCAGTATTTCGAGCAGACTGATGGTGTTGCTATGGGTAGCCCTTTGTCTCCCATAGTAGCAAATCTTTTTATCGAAGATTTCGAGGGCAAAGCACTTCAGACGGCGGTCCTGAAACCCAAATGTTTTTGGAGATTTGTAGATGATACGTTTGTGGTATGGCCGCATGGCACAGCAACGCTTCCTTCTTTCCTGGAACATTTGAACTCCATCCATCCAAGTATCTGTTTTACCATGGAGGTAGAAAAAGATGGTGAGCTCCCGTTTCTGGATGTTTTGGTGCGTAGAAAAGGAGACGGCTCCTTGGGTCACAGTGTGTTCCGGAAGCCTACGCACACAGAATTGTATTTACAAGCTACGAGCTGTCATCATCCCTCACAGCGCAGCGGTGTATTACGGACGCTAGTGCATAGGGTTAGAGCCATCTCAGATCAGGACAGCTTATCGGCAGAGCTCAACCATCTCCGCTCTGTATTTGCCCAGAACGGGTACTCCGAGAAGCAGATCCGGAACGCGTTTCGACCAGCACGCTCCAAACCTCAGAACAACCTGAAGAAGCAGATAACACCACGGGGTTGGTTTATCTACCGTATGTCGGTGGCGTGTCTTTTAAGGTGGGCAGAATTTTCAAGAAACACCGGATTATATGTGTTTTCCGGCCTCCAGCAAAAGTGAAATCGATGCTGGGCTCTGTTAAAGACAACCTCGGCCTGAGGAGACCAGGAATATACTAAATCCCGTGCCGGTGTGGGAAATCTTATATTGGCCAGACGTGTCGTACGGTCAAAGACAGATGCGACGAACATAAACGTCACACGAGGTTGGGTCAGCCAGAGAAATCTGCGGTTGCTGAACATTACCTTGACACGGGACACGGCATGAATTATGAAGAAACCAAGATCCTCTTGCATGCTTCCACATACTGGGACTCCATCATCAAAGAGGCGGTCGAAATATGTATAAGCAGTGACCTAATAAACAGAGACACGGGGTTTCACCTGAGCAAAGCCTGGGAACCAGCCTTGGCGGCACTAAGGAATCGTCAGCCACAGATTAGCAACCGCACCGAGTCAACGCAGATGGGAAGCCTTAGTGTAGATGCTTAAATCGCGCGCCAACACCTCTCGCGCGCTAACGGGGTCCGTCGCTCCAGGCCGCATTTTCCCGCGCCGCAGCGCGCTTCCGCAGACCGCGACCCGTTTCTCCAGCAGAGGACTCTGGTATTCGACGCTGTCTACGATTGGTCTTCGATGACGTTATGCCCCGCTGGCACCTGCGCTGTTCTAGAAAGCCAGCATATAAATTGGCGCATTTCTCAGCGACGCGACAGTAGCACCTGAAGATGGCGGGCAGTGGTCTCGCTGAAATATTGTGCGGTTTCTACAATATTATCTGGCGTAAGTCCCGGAAGCCTATCAAGCAGATGCAGCGCCGGGAAAGCCTCAAACAGCACAACAAACAGAGTTCCTGCTTACAACTTGTCTACAGTCCAAATAAGTGTAAACCTGAGTCGTGAAATGGCAAAATTAACATATGGTGACAATTTCCAAAATTATGGAAAAATTCACATGAAGTTGCTCAAACACATCTAGCTTCATACAAAATGGTCTTATGGGTTCAGTGGGGTAGGATTGCCAGATCCAATGATATACACTATACACCGTGTAATAAGTACGATTTTATTGGTCCAAACCACATACACATGTAAAGATAGCACCTGGGGGAGAGGGGGTGTTTAAACAGAAACAATACATGACATAAGTAAATGAAGTCCTTGAGCCGGCAAAGGACGGAGGGGATGGTCCTGCCCAAACAGGCAAATCCTCCTACAGCAGTGGAGGAATTCGGGGAGCACCAGTGGATTGTGAGGAGCTGGGTAGTGAACCTGAATGCCTTTTGCAGTACAAAGGACTTTGTCCATTGTCAGGTTAGAACAAACAGGCAAGGGGACAGACTGGAGAAGGTGAATCTGGGTCAAAAGTTGTCATTGTGGGAGCTAGCTCATTCACAGAATACAAACACATTATCAGGATGCACAGCAAAAAACACTTTAGAGCTACAAATGAAAGTATTGACATTAACTACCACTTTCCACTTTCATAGAGGGGGTGACACAATCTCCACACAAATCATCATCGGCAACGTCACACATTCTGAGGCTGGCCCCTGATACATCACTAAATACATGGGAGAGGCAGGGGGTTTCCTGTAGGAGAGGGAGTCATCATACACATCACTCTGTAAGGTGATGTCACACAAACCTGTAGCACTGTCATAAATTGGGAGTAGGTAACATCAAACATGCAGGAATCGTCATCACTCACCCGTGGACCATCAATAGATACCTCATGCAAGGTGGGTCTAGCCGGAGATGGGGGCTGACTGGGTGGAGTATCGAGCAGTTCTCCTAGAGACCATGTCTGTTTGAGGCGGCAGACAGATACGGTTTGAGGTGTGCCATTAATGAGCACTTCAAACACATTGTTATGGGTGACTCTGCGTGGACCTGAGTATGGAGGGCTGAGCGTCTGTCAGATCCTGTCATCATGCACAACGACATGAGTGCATGATGCTAAGTCCTGTGCAGGAATACAGGGGCAAGTGAGTGTGGCTGAGGAGGGGACACATGAATGTTAGTGATTATCTGCTTGACAAGACCAATGAAAGTCAACTCACAGATTTGATCTGGAGGGAGGGAAGGCTCGACTAACTGCTGGGAGTGTGAGGGGTTCTCCGTACAGTACTTCTGCCAGAGATGCGCCAAGGTTCTCTCTATACACGACCCGAATGCCTAACATAACACATGGTAGGGCATCAGCCCACTTGTCTCTGTGGTACATCAGTGAAGCTTTAAGCATTCGGTGCCAGCATTCTACAAGCCTGTTGCTCTGGGGGGTGGTTTGCTGTTGTCCTAAATTGTTTCACCTTGCACAATTCACCAAGCTGCTGGAAGAGGGCCGACTCAAACTGGCAGCCCTGGTCAGTGGTGATAGAAGCTGGACGGCTGAAGTGCAAGACCCACATTAATAAAAGGGCTCTGGCCACTGTGTCAGCTGTGATAGTAGTGAGGGGAATTGCCTCTACCCAGTGGGTAAACCCATTGATGGAAGACAGTATGTAACAAAAGGGAGCCAAGAAGGGTAAGGGCCAAAGGATATCAATGTGTATATGTTGAAATCTTGCCATGTTGAATGTACCAATGGGGAGCTGTGCATGACATCCTACTTTTGCACACAGACAAGCCACACACACTCACGCCCAACTGTGATGTTGTTTTATTACCCCAGGCCAAACAAAACACTTGGATGCCAGACATGCAGTGGTGTGTATGCCAGGGTGTGCCAAGTCATTAGTACTATTAAAAATGTCCCAGTGGAGGGGTGCGAGAATCACCAGACATATGCGTCCTGTTGAAATGTTGCACCAGATGGGTGACAAGAACCCGGGAAGTGTCTGTAACTCGAGCTTGAGTCCTGTTTTAGTATTGGAGCGCTATGCAGCAAGTTCAGTATCACCTGTTTGCAATCTAGGAAGTTTGCTGAGGTCCAGTTGTAAGATAATACCAACACATGAGATAAAAAATTGGCAATGATGCTGTCTGCCCTCTGACGTAATGTATGTCATTCATAAACTGGCATATGAGGTCCATATGATGGAAATATCTCGGGGACGAGTCCTTGCCTGGGTTGTGGAAAACATTTATGAGAAGTTCATAGTTGGTAAATACCACGAGATGGTGACCTTTGATATCACCTTGGAAATGTTTGATAGTGGCGTAAATAGCAAATAGTTCCCAGTTGAAGGTCGAACATTGAGAAGCGGACAGTTTGTGGGAGAAAAATCTGAGCGGCTGTACAACAGTACCGCCCACACTTCTGTATCACTCGTGTCTGTAGTAAGCAAGATTGAAGCATCAGGGATGGGGTGAGTGAGCGTAATGATCATCTGTAAGGCTGACTAGAGGTTATCAAATGCACGTTGCAAGTCGGGAGTCCATGTGACCGCCAAAGACCCTGAAGTGTTTTTGTCTGCGAGAGTGTCTGTTAGTGGGGCATCTATGTTGTCAGCTGGAGAATGTGTTTGTGGTAGTAATTTACAGTTCCTAGGAAGTGGTGGAGTCCCTGAAAGTCTTTGGGCAAAGGTACCGTACTAATAGCCTCAACCCCATTTGGGTAGGGGGTGGATGCTGTCAGCAGAAATCACGTGGCCCAGAAAAGTGACACTAGTATGGTGGAACTGTGACTTAGCTTTGTTCACCGCAACACCATTTGCTTTAAGAGTTGTAACACTGTATTTAACTGGAGTTCATGTTCATTGAGTGAGGAAGAAAAAATTAACAAGTCATCCAGGTATGTATATACAAAGTCCAGTTTTCCAGCCAATGAATCAATGAACCATTGCCATGTCTGTGTGACGTTTTTAAGACCGAATGGCATAAACAGATACTTGAACAGTCCAAATGGGGTGATGATGGTGGTTTTTTCAATGTCCTCAAATGCCATTTGTTGTTGGTGGTATGCCCTGTGACAGTTGATTACACTGAAAATTTGTGCCCTGTGCAGTTGGGAAGCAAAATCTTGAATATTAGGGATGGGATACTTATTCAAAATTGTTCTGATGTTAGGTGCTCGATAGTCTCTGCAGAGACGGAAGGTGTCATCTATCTTAGGCACTAAATCAATGGGTGGCAACCAACTACTAGAGGAAGGGCAAATAGTCTTACTGTCTGGAAGTTCCTGAATAATTGCTTAGGCATGTTTAGTGTTTAAACGCCTAGCCTTTGCACTCACTGGTAGTCCTCCCATGGTATTGATTCTATGGTATCATTGTTGATCACAAACACCGACAGGGATGCTCGCATAGTGGTGGTGTATAAGTGGAGGGCTTCATTGGTGTCCTGAAGCTCGTCAATTTGTGATTTAAGAGAGAGCGAGTTAAATATTAGTGCACCTCATTGTGGGTAAGATGAAAGAGCATTGGCTAAGGGAAAATCTACCCTGAGCATGGGTTCATCCACTTCGGCGATAATGAAAGTCCACAGTAAGGGAGTGTTAATGTCCTGCAGTTTAAGATTTAAATTAGTTATGTCATGAGATTGGAGCAAAGAATTATTGGCAGCTCAAAGTGGGGGGCAAGGCTGAAGCTCAAATTTAATACCTGCAGCCAAAGGTATGGCACTGACCTCAGCCCCTGTGTCGACTAAAAATGAAAGACAAGACACTATGTCTTTCACGTACAAGCATCCTGGAGCATGAGATAAAGAAGTATTAAGAGACAGGAGTCTGTGAGTTGCAACGCAGACTGCGGAGGTCCGGTGTAATGTTAAGCTCTCTCTATTCAGCACGGTGGCCTGGTGTAATGTTAAGCTCTCTCTATACAACTTAACCGTTTTTGTGGACTTACTAGTTGAAGAATGCTGGTTCTGCTTTCTTGCAGCGCCAATGTCTTCTGCTAGCACCGGATGCTTCTCCGAAGATTTCACTGCTAGGAAGGGGAAATTTTCACTCTCTCGCTCTCTCTCTTCTTATTTAAAAAATACGCTACTCTTGGAATATCAGTCAATGCACCAGAACATATTTATTTCCACTTTATACAAAAAAACAACTAAACTTTATGACGTAAGCTCACACATTACTGGGCACCCAGAAACAGTTAATTGCACATTTTTGAATACAATTAATACATAAGCTTTTATCGTGGCTGACTATCCACGTCCAGCCCACATACTCTCAACAGCAGTTCAACTTCTAATAAAACAGTCACTATCTCGAGTCCCTCCATTTGTTTTTCAACAATACAAAGCTACATTACTCTTTGCAGCCGGCCACGGAGCTTCCGGGCCGTGTTTAATTATTCTAGGCAGGTCGTGCTGAACACTTGCCAGTGGCAACGAATTATCTCCCTTCCAGTTTCACCTGCACAAACAATAAATGGGTGCAGTATCCCATGCTCATCCTTACGCCCTGCTTTAAAATAACACTTGTCCGAAACGGCTGGAACACAAGTGTCTCCAGACTTTCGTAAAATTCTGGGGGCACTACATATCCCTCCCCTTAGCTCAAAAACTCATTATTTTGCACACAACATATATTTTAATAACTTTTTCTTAACACTTACCTTTTTACTTTGTACTACAGAAAAACATTAGGTACAAAAACTCTCTTCCATCTCCAGTATTTTATTAATGTTGTGACTAGCCGATCTTTCAAAGTGCCACCGCACAGTTACCCGCATCCTCTACATGCGGCGCTGTCTGCCAGCCATGCAGCAGCCGCGCCACCTAAGCGGCCAGCCAGCCAGCGGCCGCTAGACTCGGACTCAGTTATGATTTGACTGTTAAAGTGACACACGTCTTACTCTGTTTACTTGACCTGTGACTTTCATGTATTGTGTCGTCCTTGAAATATATTTGTTCAACTTGAAGTTATTACAATTGGCGACGAGGTAGTGAATTTTTCTTTTTCATCATTGACCCATGTGTTTCCATGGCTACTTTAGAGCAACTATTGCAAGGCCTCATAGAACAGCAAACGCTTCTCACAAATGCGATTCGTGATCTCGTCGCGGCATCAAATGCGGGACATCTCTCGTCGTTGTCTGTACCTCCTTTTCCTCCTTACGATGAGACGGTGGAAGACTGGTCTGAACACAAAAAACGTCTTCGACAGCACTTCTTGGCATTTCATGTCGCGGACAACCAAACATGTAAGTCTCTGTTCCTTTCATGGATTTCACCTCAAATGTATCGGTTGTTGTCACAATTGGCTCCTTTGTCCTTTGCTGAAATGTGCTTACTTCTGTCCATCTATTTTCAAAAGCATACGCATGTGGTAGCCTCTCAAGTTGCCTTTTATCGTTGGCAAAAACAACCAAATCAATCCTATAGCGCTTGGGCTGCTGAACTTCATGGCCTCAGTAGAAACTGTCAATTTGTTACTGAAGTTTACAAAGAATCCTACGCCGATTCCATGATACGGGACAAAGAAGTCAGGCAATGTGCCCTTCAGTTGGGAAATCCGACTCTAGATGAAGTCCTATCCATCGCGCAGTACTCTCCCAAGCGCAGCCTCGGCCTAACCGCAAACAAACCTCCAAGAAACTGCAGCAAAACCCCCGGCAACTTCCTTCATGTCTGCGGTGTTTTTCGAAACATTCACGAAAGGATTGTCCCCAATGTTTGGCCGTGTGTCACAAATGCAAAAATAAGGGTCATGTGTCATCCGTTTGCAAATCCGACCACATACCTGATGTTCATGACCGTGATGCTGATTCTGCTTCTGTGTTGTCTGTCAATGGTTCCTCTTCCCTTTCAGGGAAGTTATTCCTCACTGTCCAAATACTTGGTCAGGATGTTCGCATGCAGGTGCATACTGGTTCTGCTGCCACTATCATCAATTCTCAGACGTATCTTCAGTTGGGTTCTCCAACCCTATCACCTGTCACTAGGCAATTACGGACTTGCAATAAACAGAAGATTTCTCTCTTGGGTCAATGTGATGGTGAGATATTTTACAAATCCATCGTTCGCACTGTTCCCATCTTTGTGGTCGACCATAGTAACGTGGAGAATCTTTTTGGTTTCGATGCCTTTCGCGTTTTTGGGTTCTCCATAGATGACTCTGTCAATATCGTCTCTGATGCCATTCCTTATGCTCAATTGGATTCCTTGTTGACGGCATTTTCGTCCCTTTTTTCTCCTGGGTTAGGCCGTGCAAATGACTTTGAAGCTCATATCACGCTCAAACCCACTGCTCGGCCTAACTTTTTTCGGGCTCGGCCCATTCCTGTGGCCCTTTGTGATCAGGTCAAATGGGAGCTGGATCATCTCACTGCTTCAGGGATCTTGCTTCCTGTCACTTCAAGTGAGTGGTCCTCTCCTGTCGTTGTCATTGCTAAGCCAAATGGTGATATTCGTCTCTGTGGCGATTTCAAAGCCACTGTAAATGTTCAATGCCTTATCGACACTTACCCTATGCCTTGAGCTGAAGAATTTTTCACTAAACTTGCTGGAGGCCAGTATTTTCTAAACTTGACCTGTCAGAAGCTTATCATCAACTTCCTCTCGACGCTGCTTCCCGGCAGTTTCTGGTCCTTAACACGCCTTTCGGCATCTATCAATACCAATGATTGCCATTCAGGGTTGCCAGCGCCCCTGCTCTCTTTCAGCGATTCTTGGAACAAGTATTGCTCCCTGTCCCTGGGTGTATAAATTACATGGATGACATTGTTGTCACTGGCTCCACCACTGAAGAACATTCTATGTCTTACAGACTGCCGGAAGTGTAACCTCAAGAAATCAAAATTTTTTTCAGGCATCTATCATGTACTTGGGGTTTCAACTCTCTCAGGATGGTATTCGTCCGCTTCAGCAAACTGTCGCTGTGATCGATGCCTTTCCTCGCCCTACATCTGTTAAGGAACTGCAGGTCTTCTTGGGGAAAATTGCATACTATCACAGGTTTTTACCGTCTGCTGCTTCGGTGGCTCAGCCGCTGCATCGCCTGTTGCATAAAAACGTGCCGTTTCACTGGTCCGTATCATGTGATGCAGCTTTCCAGAAATTGAAGACTATGCTGAAACAGGCCCCGTGCCTGGCTACTTATCGACCTGGCCAACATCTTGTTCTTGCCACGGATGCCTCTCAATACGGGGTCGGTGCAGTCCTTGCGCACCGTTTTTCTGACGGTTCTGAACAACCCATTGCTTATGCCTCCAAAACGCTCACGGATGCTCAACAAAAGTATTCTCAAATTGAAAAAGAAGCTTTGGCCATTATTTATGCTCTTCATAAGTTTGGTGTTTTTCTCTATGGATCCAAATTTCATCTTGTTATGGATCACAAACCACTTGTTTCCTTGTTTCATCCATCAACGTCACTTCCCGATAAGGCTGCACGCCGCCTCCAGCATTGGGCTCTTTACTTGTCTCGTTTCAATTATAAGATTCATTTCCGGCCGATGGCTCAACATGCAAATGCCGATGCACTGTCCCGCCTTCCCATGGGTCCTGATCTGGCATTCGATAGGGACGAACTTTTGTGTTTCCACCTGGATGTTGCCGAGCAGCGGGTTGTGGATGGGTTCCCTATCACCGGGTACCGGCTGGCGGCTGCTATGGATTCTGACCCTACCCTCTACCAGGTTTTACGCTGTATTCAGAAGGGTTGGCCAGATCGTCCGTCCACTAAAACTTCTTATCCGTTGCAGAACTATTATGCTTTGCGTTACCGCCTCACGGCTAGGGATGGTGTTATCCTCCTTTCCACAGAAAATGCTTTGCCGTGTGTTGTGGTACCTGCATCTTTGCATGCTTCGGTCTTGTGCCTCCTTCACCAAGGGCACTGGGGTGTCTCTTGCACAAAATCTCTGGCGCGCCGTAATGTGTAGTGGCCCGGCATCGACTCTGAAATCGCACACATGGTCGCTGCCTGTGGCCCTTGTGCATCACAGACCGCCGCCCTGAAGTCATCTTTGTCACCGTGGCCTCCTGAGGAGCCCTGTGAGCATATTCATGCTGACTTCGCGGGACCTTTTTTAGGTACTTATTGGCTTCTCGTTATTGATGCCTACTCTAACTTTCCTTTCATTGTCCGTTGCATGTCGCCTACCACCGTGGCAACTACCAATGCTCTAGCTCGTATTTTCTCTTTGGAAGGCCTTCCCTCTACTCTTGTTACTGATAATGGTCCGCAATTTGCCTCTTCCAATTTTGCAGAGTTTTGTGCCCATCACGGCCTCATGCATGTCACAGCCCCTCCGTTCCATCCATAGTCAAACAGTGAGGCTGAACGACTGGTCCGCACATTTAAGGCTCAGATGAGGAAACTCCTGACTTCTTCTGCTGCTAATGATGCGCTTCTCCAATTTCTGGCTTCTTACCGTTTCACCCCCATTGGCGACCACAGCCCGGCTGAGCTCTTACATGGCTGACAGCCCCGCACGCCACTTCATCTTCAGCGGCCCTCCACCTCACGGCCGCGGGTGCCTTCGCTTGGCCGGTTCACCGATAGCAACCTTGTATGGGTACGGGGATATGGAGGCGGCCAAAATTGAGTCCTGGCCGCATCTTACGACACCGTGGCCGACCACCTCCATCAAGACCTGTGCAAAAACTTCAAAGGGGAGAAAAGTGTTGTGACTCGCCGATCTTTCAAAGTGCTGCCGCGCAGTTACGCACGTCCTCTACATGCGGCGCTGTCTGCCAGCTATGCAGCAACAGTGCCACCTAAGCGGCCAGCCAGCCAGCGGCCGCTAGACTCGGACTCAGTTATGATTTGACTGTTAAAGTGACACGCGTCTGACTCTGTTTACTTGATCTGTGATTTTCATGTATTGTGTCGTCCTTGGTATATATTTGTTTAACTTGAAGTTATAACAATTAAGCTGTTGGTAATATCTTCCACAGACATATTAGTATGATAAACTAATAGTACAACAAGTATTAGCCATTTCCAATAGATTTATCTACTCTTCCACCGGTTTTCCGGGTCTGAAAAAAAATTTGTTGTACTGGGGGTTTTCTCGTTTTTCTATCTCCTCACGCAGGACCCGTCTTTTCTATTTCAAAAATTTTAAAATTCAAATTTACCAGGAGAAGCTTTCCACTACAATCTCAGGTCACTTTAGCACCCTTTCCCTTTGGGTTCCAATCTATGTAAGGGTTGATACTATGGAAACATCTTCTTCCTCATCCTTGGGTAGGTACGCCCCTTCCATTTATACTAAACTATGGTACAGGTCAATCCCCTTTTTGGTGCCCCTGCCCGCACAGTATAGGTCAGCCTCCTCTGGGTCTGCCTACCTGCCTCTCTTTCTTTCATTTCATCTATATCGGATGCGGCCTCCCTATGTTCTCTAACAATGATTCATAGTCTTGCCTCTTTCATACTCCTCTGCACACTGTTTTATTTAAATTTCCTGGTAAAATTTCTATATACCTCTCCTTTCATCCACCTGAGTCCTTCAGCCTTCCTGCTTAAATTCTTCGCTTGTTCATTGCTTACAGCTCAGTTATATAGCCTTAATAACTAAATATGTTTTGTCCACAGTTGTAACTTTATTTCTTTTCTTCGGGCTATTCGGACTGCACAATCCTATTATTAATCAGAAACTTATTTGACTCGATATCTCTGGCTTAATATCTATTTATTTTTATCTCCATTCATATTACTTTGTACTACTATAGCTATGAACACAGGTGGATATACACTTCATCCCCCCTTGTTCCTTTAGCTTAAGCTTACTATACCATTTCACTTGAGATGTGCAACCATCATTACTTAGCACATGTCCTCGAGTCCTTCCTGAGCACTTCTTCCCCCCTTATCTGTGACGGTTGTTACATCTCCCTGTGTATTACTTGTCTCCGTCTTTGTATTTAATTGTTTGAGTGTGGAAGTGTGATCGTGTGTCCTGATTCTTCGGCCCACTAAGGTTCTTTGTTAAAGATTTTTAGAAATCACGGAAAAGAGAAGGACTTCAGCGATAGAAGTATATGAATGTGGACAGAGGGAAAGACAGATCGGTACTCTTAAGAGAAGTAAGAAAGGAAATAAAAGAATTGGTTGCTAAGATCGAAGAAAGAAAGAAGACAGCCCCAAAGGCAGGAAACCCTTCCTACCCCCCCCCCCCCCCCCCCCCTTCCCCAGGATTCCCACTTCGCCAGTACTTAAGTGAGAAGCCGGAGGAGGTATGATGTTTGGTGTCTCCTGCAGAACGGACATTCTCACCGTCACCTTTGAAGTCCCCGAAGAGAAGATCTTAGCAACTCCTATGGAATGGCAAATGATGAAGAACCAGTCACACTTGTTTGCGAGGGTTTTATGAAGGGCGTGGTGTATAGGTTGTGTCTGTGCCTATGCTACCCACCCCTTTCAAAATTAGATATAAACCCTCCCCAATCACATCACATTTTACAAAAAATATAAAACATTCTATAAAAATAGAAATTATATACACTATAATCAAACAGTTATTCAGTTAGTCACTTCACTTTTTATATTTCATACACATGTTCAGTTTATGTCATCTAAGTGTCATTCTTCCTAAGCAGCACCATCATATTATATCTGTTTTGGTTGGCAGGAGAGCCAACACCGGGTTACTAGAGGAGGCCGAAAGGTACGCGTTTTAGCTCACGCAGGCTGGCGTGAGGTCTGGAACAGGACAAGGACGTAGCTGGTGGAATACTTAACTTTAATCCGTTAATGAAGAACATCAGTCTTGACGGTACATGATTCACACTATCAATGGTAACTGATAATGGCGCCTTGCTAGGTCGTAGCAAATGACGTAGCTGAAGGCTATGCTAAACTGTCGTCTCGGCAAATAAGAGCATATTTTGTCAGTGAACCATCGCTAGCAAAGTCAGTTGTACAACTGGGGCGAGTGCTAGGAAGTCTCTCTAGACCTGCCGTGTGGTGGTGCTCGGTCTGCAATCACTGATAGTGGCGACACGCGGGTCCGACGTATACTACCGGACCGCGGCCGATTTAAAGGCTACCACCTAGCAAGTGTGGTGTCTGGTGGTGACACCACAATATCTCCTGTTAGAATGTGACCCTATTAGTTTTATCTCATGTTTATTGTGACTCCTTAAATTAGTCATAATCGTGTAGTCATAATTGGTCTCTTTTAATACTAATATGATAGGACAGCTTAAGGGCTATAAATAGATTACAGGATAGTCAAAGATTTGAAGGGAGTTTGGTGTAGGAAAACTAATGTGGAAGCAACACTGAACCCAACTCGGGAACTGGCGGACGTCACTCCGCCCGTTGACACAGAACATCAACGTCCCTGGGGGTTTTGTACATATTGTTTTATATCCTTAACATTATACATTCCCTTTTCCTCTCCCATCACAGGATCTACTAAATATTTCGCCCTTGTCAAATGCCAGTCAAAATACTTGCGCATTGTACCCCAGGTATTTAGGATCCCACAAATCTGAGGTTAACTTCTCCACCCGTGATTTGATCCCTGAAATTTGTGCCTCTACTAGGGGGAGCAACTTATCTTATTTCTGGACATTGGTTTTTAGCGTAGTTAATTCTCGTTCAACCACTTCAAATGTAACATTACATACATTTTTCAAAGAGTCGTATTTTTCGTTAAATTGTGTTGCCAAATTACTACATTTACAATCTACATCATATTCTAATTTTTGAACTAAACCTTTTAGATTAGCTTCATTTCTTCGTTCTAAATCCTTAAATAAAATGTATGTCTGTTCACTCAGGGAATCGGACAATTCTTTTTTCAATTCTTTTTTTCAATTCTTGCATCTGATTACTTAGGATATTAACTTGAGCCTCTAGTTTTGTGTTTTGCAAATCTAACTTAGAGTTTAATTCTGTCTTCAGTTTGTCCTGTTTTGGTTCTGTGATTCAAACTGCGCTCTGATAAACCTCATTAATTCGCCTAAATCTGGCCCCTGTTTTTCAATTCCCATAGCCCCAACAGACTCTATGAATTGATGTTCCTTTTCCACTGTGTTTTGATTTGCCTTTAATCTAGCTATGATTAAAAGTACACTCGCTTATTTCCACAACCCCCCACACTTCACAAACAAAGGTCAGTAGTAGCTCACCCAGCATTGGTGGAAGGCGGCATTGGCACCAGTGTACGGCGGCGTCAGCGTCGATGGACGTCGGTGTCGGCGTAGGTGGATGACGGCATCGGCTTTTGTGGATGGCTGCGTCAGCGTTGGTATGATGCGACGTCGGCATTGGTATATGGCGGCGTCGGCATTGGTGTGCGGTGGCGGCGGCAATTTGAGACTAACTGCAGCGTTGTGCGATTTTCTTGATTCCCTTAATCATTTCACCATTTATCAACACAATATTTCTGGATAAGTATCGTGGAATCGCTCTTCAGCCTCGCTGGTATCGGTTGCTATGGCAACTCCCAACTGTTTTTTTTATTTTATAGCTTCTTCTTTAATATTTCCCCTTCTTTCTCAGTTCCTTTCCTTACGGTCGCCACGTTCTTGCAGTGGCCCGGTGTAATGTTAAGCTCTCTCTATACAGCTTAAGTGTTTTCGTGGACTTACTTGATGAAGAATGCTGGTTCTGCTTTCTTGCAGCGCCAATGTCTTCTGCTAGCACCGGACGCTTCTCCGAAGATTTCACTGCTAGGAAGGGGAAATTTTCACTCTCTCTCTTTTTATTTTGTTTTTCAACAATACAAAGCTACATTACTCTTTGCAGCCGGCCATGGAGCTTCTGGGCCATATTTAATTATTCTTGGCAGGTCGCACTGAACACTTGCCAGCACCGACGAATTATCTCCCTTCCAGTTTCGCCTGCACAAAAAGTAAATGGGTGCAGTATCCCATGCTCATCCTTATGTCCTGCTTTAAAATAATGCGTGTTCGAAACGGCTGGAACACAAGTGTCTCCAGACTTTCGTAAAATTCTGGGCGCACTATATATCCCTCCCCTTAGCTCGAACACTCGTTAGACCTTAGCGCCTGCGTGGGGTTGCGCTATTAGTTTGGGAATGAGTATGGGGAACGACAAAGCGGGAATGAAAATAACACCAAGCAGCGTGGCACGTAGCATCATCCATCGAGTTGCCTGAGGCCGAAGTGGCAGTGGAGGGTGTTGTGTATGTAGGTACCTCCAACGGCAGCACTGCAGTAGAGTTGGTAGGTGAGGAGTAACGATCATTGTTGCCAGGCGGTGTTGGGTCGGCTTGCATTCACGGAGCAAGTTGTGAGCACTCCGTACTGGATGATGGAAACTGCAGTGCAGGTGTGCCAACCCCTGAGGCCTGAGAGCCTTCCACGGCGGTTAGCAGGGGTGGCAGGATGTTGTTAACCTGGTCTTTGATCTTCAGTTTAGCGTCCAATGGAGCCAAAGCTAGATGGAGAAGGTGAATTTGAACTTCCGGAGACTGCTCAAACAACCAGATGGTACAAAACGTAGCATCCGGCATATGATGAGTGTCAATCAGAGCATGGAGATGATGCCGGAGCTGCGATGGGGATCTGGAACCCAGTGACTTGTTACTGATGATAAAGTGGATAGCTTCCTCTGCAGATCTGGATAGGTGCTCGAGGATTATGCATTGGGCGATTGCATATTTGTTCATAACGGGAGGCGAAGCCACAAAATCGCAGATCAGGCCCGGTTCACCATGGAGGTGACACAGTAAGCAAAGGAATTTAGAGTTGTCATCAGCGACGTGCTGTAGCTGCAGGATGTGGTCAACCGAAACAAACTGTGTGCATGGGTGGTCCTTGCAAAGGAGGAGTAGTTTAGCCTAATGGATGGGGGAGTCTTGGCATAATGGTTTGTCAGAGGCTGCCACTCCCTGTCTGTAGCACTGCAGCGTAACTTCCTTGGGTGCAGTAATGGTGTACCAGTTCACGACACCATCATGTAGGATAGCGAAAAGTTATTGCCTGTGGAGATGTAGAAACACTGTCCTGTTGAGTACAGCTGGTCGGTGTGTTCAGAAACTGCATCGAACTATTTTGAGCATGAGGCAGGTTGTTGGAAAATGATGGCAGTGCGTCCATCGGGAAAACTAGTTGGCACGTGTGCAGTGTAACGGAAGGCACACGGTCCATTGTGTACTGCACAGTGGGATGAGAGTTCATTGTAGCACTTGAGAATAAATTCTGGATCACCGGTATGGGTTTAGTGTTGTAGGATTTCCAGATCCAATGACGTACACTGTACACCATGTAATAAGTATGATTTTATTGGTCTGAAGCATATATATACACATGTGTTTACAGTTTCGCGTGAGACCACAGACTGTCCCCAAAGAGCTTGGAGAACAAAAATGTTGATATGTGACTTGGTAAATAGTCACCACAGTCTAATGTAGTGTAATCTTTAAATTGCAATGAATGAGGTTTAAGTGTCTGTTAATGTTATGTAAAAATAATACTAAAATATTATAGAAAAATATTACCATAACAACTTAATGTAAATGAACATAATACAAAAGTGAAACATTATTCCTACAAATGTAGTAAACACCACAAGTTTAAACACATAAACCATCACAAAGAAGAATTCAGATGTCTAGAAGTATCTGATACATATCATATTAACTACAAGAATATTGATTACACCAGTTTATAGACCTCATTATCCAACAATACTTAAGACTGAATGATCTTTGTGAGTGTAACAGGCTGTTAATTAAAAATGAAGCTATGCCAGAAACACTGCTTCAAATCTGCAACTTAAGAAGCACATTAGTTTTAGTTCTATAGAGGTTTAGATTAATGTGTTACAGAACAAAATTACAGTGATCCCAAAACCAAAATCTTAATATTTTACAGGAAACATAAGAAAAATATCTGCCATACAAATCATAATCTATAAATATACGAGGACATGGCATTCAAATTTTCCCTTCTGTGGAACATTCTGTCCCGACACAAATGATGCAAAATGAAAATTACAACATTACAACACTAAACTGTAGATATAAGTGCAGAGGCAATGTAAAATGCTAGAATTACAAATTGCAGGTTTACAGCTATAAAGTCACACCTTCAAAATTATCAAAAGAGAAAAAAAAAAATTCAGAGTCTAACTGTACAATGAGTGAGGTTGTGGCGTTCGCCTGCTTTATTTCTTCGTTGACTGTCCTCAGTGTCAACGTACTGTGTTGCTACACTGGGTGAAAAATCGTGGGGGGGGGGGGGGGGGGGGGGGGGGAGTACAACACTGACTACTTTAAGTGATGTAGCTGACAGATGCACATTTGCATTTCACAGTTCTTTACTTTGACTGTTCACAACCTCCCCCCCCCCCCCCCCCCCCCCTCCCCCGAATAATACACAGTTATACGGGCAGTGCACTATTGTTTAACATTCAATAAGTCTCATTAATAGGTTGCAAGCAAACATCAATATACTGCTACAATAGTTTACTGTTGAACATCTGTTGTTATTGTGGTCTTCAGTCATGAGACTGGTTTGATGCAGCTCTCCATGCTACTCTATTCTGTGCGAGCTTCTTCATCTCCCAGTAACTACTGCAACCTACATCTTTCTGAATCTGCTTAGTTTATTCATCTCTTGGTCTCACTCTACGATTTTTACCCTCCACGCTGCCCTCCAATACTAAATTGGTGAGCCCTCGATGCCTCAGAACATGTCCTACCAACCGATCCCTTCTTCTAGTCAAGTTGTGCCACAAATTTCTCCCCAATCCTATTCAATATCTCCTCATTAGTTATGTGATCTACCCATCTAATCTTCAGCGTTCTTCTGTAACACCACATTTCAAAAGCTTCTATACTCTTCTTGTCCAAACTATTTATCGTCCATGTTTCACTTCCATGCACGGCTACACTCCATACAAATACTTTCAGAAACGACTTCCCTCAGCATCACCCGACTTAATTCGACTACATTCCATTATCCTCATTTTGCTTTTGTTGATGTTCATCTTATATCCTCCTTTCAAGACACTATCCATTCCGTTCAACTGCTCTTCCAAGTCCTTTGCTGTCACTGACAGAATTACAATGTCATCGGCGAACCTCAAAGTTTTTATTTCTTCTCCATGGATTTTAATACCTACTCTGAATTTTTCTTTTGTTCCCTCACTGCTTGCTCAATATACAGATTGAATAACATCGGGGAGAGGCTACAACCCTGTCTCACTCCCTTCCCAACCACTGCTTCCCTTTCGTGTCCCTCGACTCTTATAACTGCCATCTGGTTTCTGTACAAATTGTAAATAGCCTTTCGCTCCCTGTATTTTACCCCTGCCACCTTCAGAATCCGAAAGAGAGTATTCCAGTCAACATTGCCAAAAGCTTTCTCTAAGTCTACAAATGCTAGAAACTTAGGTTTGCCTTTCCTTAATCTCTCTTCTAAGATAAGTCGTAGGGTCAGTATTGCCTGTCACGTGTTCCAATATTTCTACGGAATCCAAACTGATCTTCCCTGAGGTCAGCTTCTACTAGTTTTTCCATTCGTCTGTAAAGAATTCGCGTAAGTATTTTGAAGCCGTGGCTTATTATACTGATAGTTCAATAATTTTCACATATGCCAACACCTGCTTTCTTTGGTATTGGAATTATTGTATTCTTCTTGAAGTCTGAGGGTATTTAACCTGTCTCATACATCTTGCACACCAGGTGGTAGGGTTTTGTCAGGACTGGCTCTCCCAAGGCCGTCAGTAGTTCCAATGGAATGTTGTCTACTCCCGGGGCCTTGTTTCGACTCAGGTCTTTCAGTGCTCTGTCAAACTCTTCATGCAGTATCGTATCTCCCATTTCATCTTCATCTACATGCTCTTCCATTTCCATAATATTGTCCTCACGTACATCGCCCTTGTATAGACCCTCTATATACGCCTTCCACCATTCTGCTTTCCCTTCTTTCCTTAGAACTGGGTTTCCATCTGAGCTCTTGATATTCATACAAGTGGTTCTCTTTTCTCCAAAGGTCTTTAATTTTCCTGTAGGTGTATCTATCTTACCCCTGGTGAGATAAGCCTTTACATCTACAAACAGTAAAAACCTAACCACGCAGTTCTTGCTGCATACTATACATATTGAACAGACACTGTTCCTGTTTTAGCACACAGCCTATTACACTTATTTCATAGTTAAGTGGGTACATTGTTGTTGATCTAACCAATACGGGCTCCTCGTCTGAAACTCGGCCGTGGGCTGACTGTCTTGGGACCAAAAATCGGGCTCTTATATACAATCACAATGATAGGCACTGGAACTACACATTGTTCAATGTTTAATCTTCAGAAATTAACTGCTTCAATTAACTGCATACATCAACAAATTGTGTCTTTTTAACAGTTTTGTCTACTACAAGGATTAATCCATATTATTTGTTTAAATCATGGAATTAACAAATATAGTTATGCAAACAATACCTTTGATGAAACTGGAAATTACTTTGGAATTGATTAAAAGCTGGCTTTGCTAACATATTTCGAACAGAGCCAAATAGATCCTAAAAGAATACTGTTAGTTGTTCCTCCAAATGTTTATAATTGTTATAGAATGTTTATAAGTCAACAATATAATTTAAATTACAAAACAATTAATAATTTCACCCTATAACAAAAGATGCTAACTAGTTGTTGTTGTTGTGGTCTTCAGTCCTGAGACTGGTTTCATGCAGCTCTCTATGCTGCTCTATCCTGTGCAAGCTTCTTCATCTCCCAGTACTTGCTGCAATCTACATCCTTCTGAATCTGTTTAGTGTATTCATCTCTTGGTCTCCTTCTACGATTTTTACCCTCCACGCTGAACTCCAATGCTAAATTTGTGCTCCCTTGATGCCTCAGAACATGTCCTACCACCCAGTCCCTTCTTCTTGTCAAGTTGTGCCACAAATTCCTCTTCTCCCCAATTCTATTCAATACCTCCTCATTAGTTATGTGATCTATCCATCTAATCTTCAGCATTCTTCTGTAGCACCACATTTCGAAAGCTTCTATTCTCTTCTTGTCCAAACTATTTATCGTCCATGTTTCACTTCCATACATGGCTACACTCCATACAAATACTTTCCGAAACGACTTTCTGACACTTAAATCTATACTCGAAGTTAACAAATTTCTCTTCTTCAGAAACTCTTTCCTTGCCATTGCCAGTCTACATTTTATATCCTCTCTACTTCGACATCAGTCATTTGTTGGAGTATAAATATATGGTCTGTCACTAACATGACTTCAGAAAGGTGGTCTGGTGTTATTCAAAGTTTACCCCTGTATAAAGAAATGGTTTTTGTAGCAGAGTGCGCACCAATATCTTAGGGTGATGATCTCCATCCGCTCCCCCACCCCCACTAGGCATAATCAAAATAAATCAGAAAATAAATTACATATATAAAATTAAGCACAAAATTAGAACTGGTGTTATATTCTTTAAAACTGAGGGCCAACCTTTGTCTTTTATGAAAATGCAGATTATGCTCATGTATGAAACTTCCTGGCAGATTAAAACTGTGTGCCGGACCGAGACTCGAACTCAGGACCTTTGCCTTTCGCAGGCCAGTGCTCTACTATCTGAGCTACCCAAGCACGACTCATGCCCTGTCCTCACAGCTTTATTTCTGCCAGTATCTTGTCTCCTACCTTCCAAACTTAACAGAAATTCCCCAACACATCTCCAGCAAAGAAAGTCTCCTGTACTGCATTAGTTTATGTGAGAAAGTAGGTCTGATACTCTTTAAACACTGCTCATATACCTCAGACTGTAAAGCTTTCATCATTCAACCCAAAAGCAAGCAGTTTTAAACCTGCCCTGATGTATTCAGTCAAAAAGTGTCTCTGACAAAGGCCATCTGGATTCAGATATGAGGTAAGTGAAAAATGTATTGGGGAAGTACAACTACCATGAACAAGATGCTAAGTTAGCCAACTCTAGAAATGAAAACATGGATTCATCACAAAATTAATAGACTGTAGCAGTCCTTTCTTTCTTCAGAGCTGCAACAAAGAAGATAGGCAAAGCTCTAGATAAATAAGATATTTAGTCCATTTCCCAACCAGCAAGAAAATCAAAGTGTTACTATGTCAGTAAAAGACACCCTTGGCTGCTATGTTCCTCAAAATTTATACAATTCCATGTGGATGTCGTAGCAGTTACATTGGTCAATCTGTATTTATACATTTTCTCAATACCACACAGAGCACTAAGCCACATTAAATGTCACAATTTTACAAATTTTTTGTTGATGACCACAGTCTCACAAATAAATGTCATTTATGTTTGCTGAAGTGAGAATCTTTTATTATGCATCTTCTAACTGGGAGTCTATAATAAAAGAAATCATTGAGATCAGAAAGTGAAACAACAACATTAATGGAGTGGCAGCTAAACCCTTAGAAGTGCATGGAAATGGGCACTCAATGCTGCAGTGCTACAGGAAAATTAGCTAAGTTATCTACCATCTAACTGAATCAGCATTTCTGCTAATGTTTCTCCATCGCAGATGTTAACATTGTGAGGCAGAAAACAAATGGTACAAATTCCGCACACAGGTTTTACAAAATAGGCGAAGAAACCAATGATACACGGTCTGGACAGTGGAAAAATTAAGGCATTATGCTTTAATTCAACACTATACACCCAGAGTACATACAGTGTTGACAAGAAAAAAATCATGGAGTATTCAAAGAGTATCTAACCCATATTTTTTCATGCATGTAACATGAGCACAAACAGCAATTTTAATGCCCCATTTGCGGAAAAAGATTTCAAACCAATTTTATTCTATTAGAATTTAATAGTTAGCTCTAAAACTGTGCAGTATTCACAGTATTGCTTAATGGTTTCATACGTCCAAATACAGAACAGACAACAATGCTTTTTAAATCAATAACCATTGGTCATATATACAGATCAAATAGACCCTAAACACTCATTATTTGATGTGGGCCCCAATTTTTTAAGTAAGTTGTGAAAAGAGAAACGACACCACATAAATGGAATGAGTCTACATTTTCTACATCTTGAATATTTCAGTGAAATCATATATGTGTGCAAAATGTAAATCAAAGATTAACAATAACCTATGAAAAGTTATGTTTGTATTCTATACTTTTAAAAATTAGAATAAATGGTAACAAGAAGGATACAAAAGACTGTTGTGACTTGCCGATCTTTCAAAGTGTTGCCGCACAGTTACACGCATCCTCTACATGCAGCGCTGTCTGCCAGCCATGCAGCAGCCGCGCCACCTAAGTGGCCAGCCAGGCAGCGGCCGCTAGACTTGGACTCAGTGCAGATTGGACTGTTACTGTGTACACATGTCTTACTTTATCCACTTGCTCTGTGACGTACATGTATTGTGTCATCTTTGAAATACATGTGTTCAACTTGACATTATAGCAATTGGCGACGAGGTGGTCGATTTTTTTCTTTTCATCGTTGACCGACAGGTTTCCATGGCTACTTTAGAGCAACTATTGCAAGGTCTCATTGAACAGCAAACGCTTCTCACATCGGCGATTCGCGATTTCGTTGCGGCATCCAATGCGGGGCATCCCTCGTCATTGTCTATACCTCCTTTTCATCCTTACGACGAGACGGTGGAAGACTGGTCTGATTACGAAAAATGTCTTCGACAGCACTTCTTGGCATTTCACGTCACGGATGAACAAACATGTAAGTCTCTGTTCCTTTCATGAATTTCACCTCAAATGTATCGGTTGTTGTCGCAATTGGCTCCTATGAAAGATCCTGCGTCTTTGTCCTTTGCTGAAATGTGCTCACTTCTGTCCGTAAATTTTCAAAAGCATACGCATGTGGTAGCCACTCGTGTTGCCTTTTATCGTTGTCAAAAACAATCGCATCAGTCCTATCTCGCTTGGGCTGCTGAATTCACGGCCTCAGTAGAAAGTGTCAATTTGTTACTGAAGTTCACAAAGAATCCTACGCCGATTACATGGTACGGGATGCTATTATCCAGTCGGCGTCCGACAAAGAAGTTAGGCAATGTGCCCTTTAGTTGGAAAATCCAACTCTCGATGAAGTCCTATCCATCGCGCAGTATTTTGAAATTTCTCGCACCGCTAGAGCGCAAATAGAGGTGTGGGGCGACGTCGGGGAAATACAACCTCTGTGCGCTGTTAACAACGCATGCGGCGTATCTCCACCAGCCGATGTGGCCACAGTACGCTCCCAAGCGCAGCCTCGGCCTAACCGTAAACAAACCTCTAAGAAACTGCAGCAAAACCCCCGGCAACTTCCTTCATGTCTGCGGTGTTTTTCGAAACATTCACGGGAGGATTGTCCCCAATGTTGGGCCGTGTGTCACAAATTCAAAAAAAAAGGGTCATGTGTCATCTGTTCGCAAATCCGACCGCATACATGATGTTCATGACCGTGCCGCTGATTCTGCTTCGGTGTTGTCTGTCAATGGTACCTTGCCCCTTTCAGAGAACTTATTCCTCACTGTCCAAATACTTGGTCGGGATGTTCACATGCAGGTGGATACTGCTTCTGCTGCAACTATCATCAATTCTCAGACGTATCTTCAGTTGGGTTCTCCAACCTTATCATCACCTGTCACTAGGCAATTATGGACTTACAATAAACAGAAGATTTCTCTCTTGGGACAATTTGATGCTAAGATACCTTACAAATCCGTCGTTCGCACTGTTCCCATATTTGTGGTCAACCATAGTAACGCAGAGAATCTTTTTGGTTTCGATCCCTTTCGCGTTTTTGGGTTCTCCATAGATGACTCTGTCAATATCGCCTCTGATGCCATTCCTTATGCTCAATTGGATTCCTTGTCGACAACATTTTTGTCCCTTTTTTCTCCTGGGTTAGGCCGTTAAACAACTTTGAAGCTCATATCACACTCAAACCCACTATTCGGCCTAAGTTTTTCCGGGCTCGGCCCATTCCTGTGGCCCTTCATGATCGGGTCAAACGGGAGGTGGATCGTCTCACTGCCTCAGGGGTCTTGCTTCCTGTCACTTCCAGTGAGTGGTCCTCTCCTGTCGTTGTCATTGCTAAGCCCAATGGTGATATTCGTCTATGTGGCGATTACAAGGCCACTGTAAATGCCCAATGCCTCATCGACACTTACCCTATGCCCCGACCTGAAGAATTGTTCACTAAACTTGCTGGAGGCCAGTATTTTTCTAAACTTGACCTGTCAGAAGCTTATCATCAACTTCCTCTCGACGCTGCTTCCCGGCAGTTTCTGATCCTTAACACGCCTTTCGGCCTCTATCAATACCAACAATTGCCATTCGGGGTTGCCAGCACCCCTGCTCTCTTTCAGCGATTCTTGGAACAATTATTGCTCCCTGTCCCTGGGTGTATAAATTACATGGACGACATTGTTGTCACTGGCTCCACCACTGAAGAACATCTTCAGAATCTCTGCACACTTTTCATGTGTTACAGACTGATGGTCTTAAGTGTAACCTTAAGAAATCAAAATTTTTTCAGGCATCTATCACGTACTTGGGGTTTCAACTCTCCCGCAATGGTATTCGTCCGCTTCAGCAAACTGTCGCTGCGATCGATGCCCTTCCTCGCCCTACATCTGTAAAGGAACTGCAGGCCTTCTTGGGGATAATCGCACACTATCACAGGTTTTTCCCATCTGCTGCTTCGGTGGCTCAGCCGTTGCATCACCTGTTGCATAAAAATGTGCCCTTTCACTGGTCCGCATCATGTGATGCAGCTTTCCGTAAATTGAAGACTATGTTGAAACAGGCCCCGTGCCTGGCTACTTATCAACCTGGCCAACATCTTGTTCTTGCCACAGACGCCTCTCAATACAGGGTTGGTGCAGTTCTTGCGCATCATTTTTCTGATGGTTCTGAACAACCCATTGCTTATGCCTCCAAAACGCTCACGGATGCCCAACGAAAATATTCTCATTTTTCTGATGGTTCTGAACAACCCATTGCTTATGCCTCCAAAACGCTCACGGATGCCCAACGAAAATATTCTCAAATTGAAAAAGAAGCTTTGGCCATTATTTATGCTCTTCATAAGTTTGGTGTTTTCCTTGACGGACCACAAACCACTTGTTTCCTTGTTTCATCCATCAACGTTGCTTCCCGACAAGGCTGCACACCACCTCCAGCCTTGGGCTCTTTACTTGTCTCGTTTCAATTATGAGATTCATTTCTGGCTGACAGCCCCGCACGCTACTTTATCTTCTGCGGTCTTCCACCTCATGGCCGCGGGTGCCTTCGCTTGGCCGGTTCATCGGCGATGACCTTATATGAGTACGGGGATATGGCAGGCGGCCGAAATGGAGTCCTGGCTGCATCTTATGACACCGCGGCCGACGCCTGTATGAAATCCAGACGGACACGGATGTTGCAGTGCGTCATTCGGACCAGCTTCGGCCTCGTGTGCCAACAACGCTTGCTCCAAATGCCGCTACACCACCTTCGGCTCTACCTGACGCTCGGGATCTTAACATTTCTCATTACTCACAACGCAGCCCTCTCACCATCATCTTGGTGCCAGCACAAGAACGGATGCCACCAGGAGACGTGGCCATGCAGGAACCAGATGACCATCATCTGTCGGAGGAACTCTACTCGCCTCCTTCTCCTACGGACGCCGACACATCGCCCATGTCTCCTGTTATAACAACCGGACTTGCCACAATGGGCAGATTGGTGCATGGGGCCCCAGCAGATTCGACCCCTACGTCCCCTGTCATCTCGACCTGTTATCATTGGGGACACTTCCGTCCATACGGGAAGCCTCCTCCTCGAGACTTTACAGCCAGTCAAACAACACCTATGGAAGTTAGCAATCTACAGGTCAGCTCATCAAGACCAGTGCACAAAATTCAAAGGGGGGAAAAGTGTTGTGACTCGCCAATGTTTCAAAGTGCCGCCGCGCAGTTACGCGCATCCTCTACATGCGGCGCTGTCTGCCAGCCATGCAGCTGCCGCACCACCTAAGCGGCCAGCCAGCCAGCGGCCGCTAGACTTGGACTCAGTGCTGATATGACTGTTACGAAGTGCACATGTCTTACTTTGTCTACTTGCTCTGTGACTTACATGTATTGTGTCGTCTTTGAAATATATGTGTTCAGCTTGACATTATAGCAAATACATATAAAAGTAACATGTATACAAAAAGAAAAAAAATGTTGGTAAACTTCTATAAAACTATCTTGAGGGCAGAAGCATATGCTACATGAAACAATGTATTAAAGCAAATTTATTGCTTTGAAATTATTTGTTTCTTCTAATTTCTGCAGTTCATTTCTTTTTTATTTTGCAGACTTACTCAGACTATCTGATTTTGTTTACTAATATCATATTGTTTCTCTGCCTGTTTGGCAAATTCATCTGCAGATTTTGTAAGGTCATCTATGCAGCATTGTAGATATTTTATTTCCATTTTAAATTAATTTTTAGTAAGGCCATCAATCTCAGTCTTTATGTCTTGTTTAGTATTTTCTGTGTATTTTACTTCTTCAAGATATTGGTTACAACAATGTCTTACAATCAAAACAGAGCTGAGCATATCTTTATTGATAATAGCTTTTATTACATCTCCACCTAAGGTATTAAGATGATCACAATTTATCCTCAAAGCTACATATGAATTTTCTTTAAGACTTTTGATTTAAATGTTTTTTGATGCTAAAATGTCTTTCCACATTTTCTTGGCCATGGCTTAATGAAAGAAGCTTCTGGATACATGGCCAAACCTCTACACATTTCATTTTTAATTGAGATGGAAGGAAATTGTCAAATCTCATAAATTCTTTATCAGAATTTAAAAATTTTTCATTATTCTCACAAACAGTTTCATTGACAAAACCTGCATGAATATCATCACAATCTGCAGTTTTCACATTGTTTAAAACTTGTAAGCTACTTAGAAAGCATTTCTTCATCATACAATTTTGTTTCTCTTCTACTAAATTTATTGGTATTAAACACAATAAATTTCTTATAATGCTGAAAATTGTTGGAAATTTTGAAATTTTAACTGATACCATTTTAATTAGCACAGATTTTACATCCATACATAAAGTCAGTATTTCCCATCTTTAATGTGTTTTTCAGCACCAAAACCAAGGTCAACTTTTTCTGTAGGAAGCTGGTTCTTAGGATTATTGAATTCAACTTTTATTAAGTCAACTATAGTTACACTGTTCAACAATCTTGGTTTCAAAAATCTTTGCACTAATTTGAGAATCGATTTTTTTAATATCACCACTCAAAATATCCAAATTCTGGATAATTACCCCCAATCAAGCCACATTGCTGCTAACTACTTTTTGGAGCTTCACAAGAGGAGGACGAGGAGGGAAGTGAGTCTCTCAAAGAACTGCCTTTCTCTTCTGGCTGTAGAAGAGTCTGATCCAATCACCACTGTGCTTGAGCTGAATGATGTGATAAGAGCACTGCCATTTGTTTTGAAATCATGTTACATTGCAAAAAATTTCCATAGTGGTAATACACTTGTTTGAAGTTGTGCAGTTTTTGCATCATGATAATATGTATACGGAGTTTCTAAGGAGTATTTTGTTCTTATAAATAGTTCCAAGCACTCCTTGGGAATTTTTTCACAAATGAAGTCTTTCTAGGGAGTTTAAGGAGTCTGTACGCACCCTGTGTACCTAGACAACTTTGTTACAGTCAGGACAATCTTATAATAAGACCTACAGATATCAGTGCTAGGATGTGATTAGATGATGTGTGCTACACTGTTCACCCATATAGAATCAAAGTTGTCAACTAACCCAACTGTCAATATCATTTGGATGAAGAAGCAGACCTAAAGAATACAATTCTGTGAGGCACAACATGCGGTGCCCCGTTGTATCTTCTCTAAAACTTACAGCCACTTTCCTTGGACTATCAATGTGAACTTACTTGAATGCCGGATACAGGCTCAGCTTCCCCACAGCTCCGGCGTCTTCTGCTTGCACCAAACTCTTCTCCGAAGATTCTATATTTTGAAGAAGGTGAAAATTCATCTACTATTCCAAAATCCTATTATCTAGTCCAAATAAAGACTCTCTCAAAATTCAGTTGCTGTTAACATATTATGTATTCAAAATTCAATACACCATTTCACTGCCACTTTAAACAGTACACCCACACTTTCTTAGGGCATTCGCACATGACTGAATTCAACCAAATTAAATGACATTTTTTCTCAATGATAAAATACTAATATACATGTCCGTCTGCTCGAGACCAAGTCACTATTAATAATAATCTTTTTTTTTCTTCCGTTGTCTCTCCACAACACACAACAATCACCAATGTTTTTCGTGCATGAAATTCTTCCACGGAATTCTGGGCCGGAAGTTTTTCTTTTCTCTTTGCTGTAACCGAGCGCGTCACTTGTTGGCCCGGTTTTGCTCTTCTTTCTCGGTTAGCCTGCACAAATTACATTTTGCGGCAGTGTGTATCTGTTTATGCTACAACCCACTACAAAATAACGTGTGTTCGAAGCGGCAGGAACACAAGTGACTCCAGACTTTCGTAAAATTCTGGGGGCACTATATATCCCTCCCCTTAGATCGAACACTTGTTATTTTAGATACAACATATATTATCTTTTGCACTTATTATTCACACAAAACCTTTAGCACAGCAATAAAAAATAGATTTGTCTCATTGATATCTTTCCCTCAGATGGTCAGTCATTTTATCAATAGACTTAGTAGTACAAGCAATTTAAGATACAACAAATCTTGACCAGTTAATCAAATATAAGCCTTCCTTCGAGGCTATTTTAGGATGGTACAAAATAAATCCCTCCCCTTGGCCAGTCACAAATTTCAGGTGTTGTTCACATCAAATAACTCTTTTCATCTTTACTCTACGGTTCTTTCAGAATCCATCGCCTCTAGATAAGGAAAAAATAATTCAAAGTTACCAGGGGAAACTTTTCCACAATAAATTAGAATTACGATACCTCCCATTTCCTGCGGATACAGTATCTATCAATGACATAAGGTATGATCGTATGAACATAATTTTCTTCCTCACTTACAGGTAGGTACGCCCCTTCCACTTACTTAAAACAGGTCAATCCCTTTCTGGTGCCCCTGCCTGCACAGTATAGGTCAGCCTCCTCCGGGTCTGCCTACCTGTCACATTCTCTCATTTCAACAATATTGGGTGGGCCCTCCTTATCCTCTCTCAACAGTGTTCATAGTCACTCCTCTGGCATATACCTCTTCATACAATTCTCTTTAAAATTACCTGGTCACATCGCTTCCATAGCTTTAACACTTAATTATCCTCCACCTATTTTTTATTACTCTATTGTTTCTTATCAGGCTATTCGGGATGCACTATCCTATTCTTATCCTCAGAAACTTATGAACTCCATCTGTTGATACAGGTTCTGGTAGTGTTTTTCTTCTCTGGCTTAACTTTTATCTTCCCTTAGCTCTACTTATTCTACAAGGTACTACCACATCTAGGAACAGTTTATTTTAATTTACTCTAAACGCATCACAGGAACAGTTTATTTTAACTTACTCTAAATTTATCATTCCCTCTGAGAAGTGCAACTTTCATCCTCATAACCAAGTGCTCTAGTCCTTGACTAGCACTACTTGCCCCTCTTACACGTGACGGTTGTCACTTCTTATCTGGTGTTTCTTGTCTGCGTGTTTGTCTTCAATTGCCTGAGTGATAAAGTGTAATTGTGTGTCCTGGTTCGTCGGCACGCTTCCTCAGCGGAATATCTCCAGATCCAAATGCAGTTTCAAAGTTGACAAATTTGTGTCAAGTCTATGGGGGACCTAGCCTTCGTAATTTACATCTACGGGTTTTACCTTTTCAGAATTCGAAAATGAGATAACCCTGAACCCAGTTGTCAGTACAGTTGTTTCAGGCTGACGTGAAAACAACTGGTTATCGATTTACAGTATGAGAATAGATGACACAATAGTTGAAGAAGTGAGGGGAATCTGGTGCAGAAGACTAAAGTAGAAGCAACACGGGATCCAACTCAGGAACCGGTGGATGTCACTCCACCCATTAACACAGAATATCAACGTCCCTGGGGGTTTTGTACATATCTCCTTATATCTTTTGTGCCCCATTCTGAAGCTTCACCCTCCAAATAACCTATTGCAAATTCAATTTTCTTAGCCTCTTCCCAACTTTTAGGCATGGCCTGATTATATCGTTTTAGGAAATGGGTGGAGTGTACCTCCCCGTCTGGTTTAAACCTAGGGAACTGTTGGGAAAAGCCTGAATTCGATCCCCATTGCAAATCGTTAATTATTGCTTTATTTAGAACAATATTTTGAGACACTTACTCCTTTCAAGTTTCTGCTGAATAATTTTGAATTCCCTTCTTAGGTTATCTAAGTCTTTTTTAGTATGATCTAATTCAGAGGTCATTATAGGCGAAGGAATGTAAACGCTTAATTTTTCTTCCACTTTTCGTTCTATTAGCTCATCCACCAGTTCCTCTATACCGGTTAGATTGATCAAGTCAGCTGTAGTTAACTTTTCTTTGAGATTTTGTTCTACAGTTTCTAAACGTGAGTTGACTCCTGAAATTTGCGCCTGAACTAATGGGAGCAATTTATCTTGTTTATGTACATTTGTTTTAATGTTACTGAATTCCTGTTTAACTACATCAAATGTGACCTTACAGACATCTTTCAAGGAATCAAAATTTTCGTTGACTCTGGTTTCTAGGCTACTACATTTACAGTCGACATCATACTCTAATTTCTGGGCTGTTTCCCGTAAATTTTTCTCCTGTCTCTCCTCTAAGCCTTTAAACAAAATATTTATTCTTTCACTTAGAGAGTCAGACAATTCTTTCTTCAAGTCTAACTTCAGGTGTTGCATTTGAGTGTTCTGTAAATCTAATTTAGACTTTAATTCTGAGTTCTGTAAATCTAGTTTAGAATTTAATTCTGCCTTCAGTTCGTCTTGTCTTATGTTCTGTGACTCAAACTGAGTTTTGATAAACTTCATTAATTCACCCAAATCAGGTCCTGGGTTTCTTATCCCCATAGCCCCAACATGCTCTTCCGATTGTTGATTATACCCTTCCATCTTATTCTTCTTAGCCTTAAGTCGAGTCAACATTCACAGTACCCCTACTCACAAGTCTTACACTGCACAATTGAACAAAAGTCAAAGTTCGCTCACCCGGTGTGACTTGACGATCTGCTACCGGCGGCGTCGGCGTTTATAGACGGCGGCGTCAGAGCTGTAGACGGCGGCGTCGGCATTGTAAACGGCGGCGTCGGCGTTAGTGAATTAATGGATTGACTGTGGCGTTCGTTCTACTCGATTTCATTGCTTCTATCATCATTAACCAACAGGACAATTTTCGATAAGTATCTTCGAATCTTGTTCGCTGTTACTCGTTACTATGGCAACACTCGTCAATCTTTTCAACTTGATTTTGTTAATCTTCCACCTTCTTCACATGTCCTTTCTTTACCGTTCGCCGCGTTATTAGGTGCCCCGTTGTATCTCCTCTAAAACTTAGAGCCGCGCTCCTTGGAACTTACTTGAATGCCGGATACAGGCTCAGCTTCCCCGCAGCTCCGGCGTCTTCTGCTTGCACCAAACTCGTCTCCGAAGATTCTATATTTTGAAGAAGGTGAAAATTCATCTACTATTCCAAAATCCTATTATCTAGTCCAAATAAAGACTCTCTCAAAATTCAGTTGCTGTTAACATATTCAAAATTCAATACACCATTTCACCGCCACATTAAACAGTAACCCCACACTTTCTTAGGACATTCGCACATAACTGAATTCAACCAAATTAAATAACATTTTTTCCTCGAAGATACAATACTAATATACATGTCCGTCTGCTCGAGACCAGGTCACTATTAATAATAATCATTTCTTTTCTTCCATTGTCTCTCCATAACACACAACAATCACCAATGTTTTTCGTGCATGAAATTCTTCCACGGAATTCTGGGCCGGGAGTTTTTCTTTTCCCTTTGGTGCAACCGAGCGCGTCACTTGTTGGCCGGTTTTGCTCTTCTTTCTCGGTTAGCCTGCACAAATAACGTTCTGCAGCAGTGTGAATCTGCTTATGCTACAACCCACTACAAAATAACGTGTGTTCGAAGCGGCAGGAACTCAAGTGACTCCAGACTTTCGTAAAATTCTAGGGGCACTACAAACATTCTCTACTGAACAAATGAAACTGTGTATGACTACAGGTTCATGACCTCGGTGTATACAGGCTATCCAGGAGTGTAATGCTCGGTTTACACTAGCAAGTTATTGCAGCAATTTACTTGCGCGGAGGAACTTGCCGCGCGATTTGCGAGTGTAAACATATCGCCAAGTCGACTTGCGACCGTAGCAATTTATTGCGGAAGTGACTTTTTATTTATTTAGTCAATCAAATCCTATATGTATAGAATATATACAAGGATATTGGACATGGTTAGGTACTTACAAGATAAAATACAGTTTGTATTGCAATCCTAAGGACTAGATATTGAAGTAATTTATCAAAGATTCATACATACAACAAACCTTACAGGCAACACACAAAGTAGAATATTAATAATGCATCTTTATTTTTGTTGTTTCGCTTTTATATATTCTGTCAGACTGTAAAAGCAATGATCAATTAAATATGCCTTTACTTCAGCCTTAAAACTACAGAGTTTACCTACTGATTTAATATGGTTAGGTAGATTATTGAAAATCTTTATCCCAGTATGTAGTGTGCCTTTTTGCTGCACTTTTTCCGCTACCTACCAGTGTGAACACCACGCAAGAAGTATCTGCAAGTAACTTGCAGTTTTTAGGATGTATTTCTATTTCCTGCAAGTAGGAAGCGCAAGTTATGGTAAGTATGTCGTCTGCATAACACTGATATTTAACATTTTACTTAATGTGGTGACTTAATTTTATGCAAATATCTTACGTATTATATGCAAACAAATTTCAGAAATGGAGGAGAAACGGGAATGGATGAAGCAGGATACAGAACATTTTATTGAAGCCGTGGAGAGCTACCCCGAGATACGGAACGTGCATAACCGGGACTTTAAGAATAGAGTGAAGAAGATGAGCGCATTAAATGAAATCTCGTCGATATTCGACGCATCTGTGAAAGAAGTACAGAGAAAGCAGCATAACTTGAAGCACAACCCCTTTGCCACCTGTATCCACTCGCTTGTTGTTTTAGGAGTCTAGAAAAAGACGATGTGTAGTTATTACATGTTCTATTTAATTAGCTTGTCACTTTCCATTTTATGAGCATTAGAAAAAGAAAAACATTTTTATAAGCATATCATTCTGCAAAATGCAGTTTATTTCAATAAAAATTTAATTTTATAGTTGTGTTTTCACATACCTTCAAATAATTTTCCCCTTTCAAGACGTCAAAAGTGGCTCTACATATCGTGCTGACGGGAATATGAAACAAGTACATTAGGGACTTGTATGAGTCTCCTACAAAGAAAAGATTTCAAAATTCAAACATTTTTGGTTGTATGTTTCACATAAATAAATGAAATGCCTATTTTATTCGTAACTCACCTGTAGCTATAAATCGTAGAGTGACTAGCAAACGTTCCTTTGCTGAAATAGCAGTACGGAAGTTTGTGTCTCGTTTTGATATGACAGGCGCTATTAACGTCAACAAATACTCCAGATCATTAGAGGACATTCTGCAAAAGTTTTCATCTACATCTACATCTACAATTATACTCCGCAAGCCACCCAACGGTGTGTGGCGGAGGGCACTTTACGTGCCACTGTCATTACCTCCCTTTCCTGTTCCAGTCGCGTATGGTTCGCGGGAAGAACGACTGTCTGAAAGCCTCCGTGCGCGCTCTAATCTCTCTAATTTTACATTCGTGATCTCCTCGGGAGGTATAAGTAGGGGGAAGCAATATATTCGATACCTCATCCAGAAACGCACCCTCTCAAAACCTGGCGAGCAAGCTACACCGCGATGCAGAGCGCCTCTCTTGCAGGGTCTGCCACTTGAGTTTATTAAACATCTCCGTAACGCTATCACGGTTACCAAATAACCCTGTGACGAAACGCGCCGCTCTTCTTTGGATCTTCTCTACCTCCTCCGTCAAACCGATCTGGTACGGATCCCACACTGATGAGCAATACTCAAGTATAGGTCGAACGAGTGATTTGTAAGCCACCTCCTTTGTTGATGGACTACATTTTCTAAGCACTCTCCCAATGAATCTCAACCTGGTACCCTCCTTACCAACAATTGATTTTATATGATCATTCCACTTCAAATCGTTCTGCACGCATACTCCCAGATATTTTACAGAAGTAACTGCTACTAGTGTTTCAAAAGTATCCATGCTCTCGATACTAAGTTTTTGCAAAAGGTTATTATAGGCACCATTATGCGATCTTCTTATTATCCACTCTCTAATCCAAATACTTCTCTTTTTCCTTATCACGTTTTTCATTACAATTACAAGAGCTGCAGCGTACATCACCCGCCTACTTCTCATTTTATACTTCAGCTGACACTCGTAGTGGTACTGAAAGCATATATAAACAGTATAAGCAAGTTGTTGACGCAAGTTTCTTGCCAAAGAACTTGTGGAAGAATCTTGCTTAATTCTTGCGCTGCTGTGTATACACAGCTGCAAGCGGCTCGCAGTAACTTGCAGCAATAACTTCTGAAAGCGACTTGCTAGTGTAAACCCAGCTTAATATATAATAGCTGTATACATAGATCACGCATTTATTTTACCTGTGACATTAAAAAGAAAACAAATACAATTAAAAATTGTGCATATATGTCAACCATAATGTTTCCGACTTCGATAAAGGTCGGACTGTAGCCTATCGCGATCGCAGTTTATCGTATCGCGAGATTGCTGCTCACGTAGGTCAAGATCCAATGACTGTTAGCAGAATATGGAATCGGTGGGTACAGGAGGGTAATACAGAACACTGTGCTGGATCCCAATGGCCTCGTATCACTAGCAGTCGAGATGACAGGCATCTTATCCGTATGGCTGTAACTGATTGTGCAGTCACGTCTCGATCACTGGGTCAACAGATGGGGACGTTTGCAAGACAACAACCGTCTGCACGAACAGTTTGACAACGTTTGCAGCAGCATGGACTATCAGCTTGGAGACCGTGGCTGCGGTTACCCTTGACACTGCATCACAGACAGGAGCTCCTGCGATGGTGTACTCAACGACGAAGCTGGGTGCACGAATGGCAAAACGTCATTTTTTTGGATGAATCCAGGTTCTGTTTACAGCATCATGATGGTCACATCCGTGTTTCGCGACATCGCCTTGAACGGACATTGGAAGCGTGTATTCATCATCGCCATACTGGCGTATCACCCGGCATGATGGTATGGGGTGCCATTGGTTACATGTTTCGATCACCTCTTGTTCGCATTGACGGTACTTTGAACAGTGGACGTTACATTTCAGATGTGTTACGACCCTTGGCTGTACCCTTCATTCGGTCCCTGCGAAACCCTACATTTCAGCAGAATAATGCACGACCGCATGTTGTAGGTCCTGTACGGGCCTTTCTGGATACAGAAAATGTTCGACTGCTCCCCTGGCCAGCACATTCTCCAGATCTCTCACCAATTTAAAATGTCTGGTCAATGGTGGCCGAGCAACTGGCTCGTCACAATACGCCAGTCACTACTCTTGGTGAACCATGGTACCATGTTGAAGCTGCATGCTTGTACACGCCATCCAAGCTCTGTTTGACTCAATGCCCAGATGTATCAAGACCGTTATTATGGCCAGAGGTGGTTGTTCTGGGTACTGATTTCTCAGGATCTATGTACCCAAATTGCGTGAAAATGTAATCACATGTCAGTTCTAGTATAATATATTTATCCAATGAATACCCGTTTATCATCTGCATTTATTCTTGGTGTAGCAATTTTAATGGCCAGTAGTGTAACTTTAAAATTTCAGTACAATGCAAGGTGTACTTTTTCTACTGAAATTTCTGCACAGCATTTTATGTGGATATGACCGCCAAACCAGTTTTCCATCTTAATAAATGGCCACTGCTAAATTGATGCAAGAACAAAGTTAACCATCTAGTGGCAGAATATGCTGCCGAGCACGACATGCTTACTGGAAGCTAATTTTACTTAAATGATATTAAAGATTTTCCATTTGCAGATGACAAATTATAGACAACATTTACATTCAAATGTGTATATTTACCTACTAGAAGATGCCTACACAAGCATTTCGCTGAAAATTTTCTATACCACTTTATTTTTAGTGTAGCTATAAAAGAGCAGCAATAACTCGATCAGAGATGACCGAGTGCAGCCGATCAGCTCATTCTATCGGCACCATGATTTGCTGTCCCTGGACACAGTTCTTAGGTTTCACGGCTGAGGCAGAAGCTTATGCATCACCAGCGTGGTGCAGAGTAGCACAGCCTCTACGTCACAGTACTGCCCAGCAATTTGATGGTGATGGGCTGGTTCAAGCGTCCTACTTCGTGCTTATTTTGGCTGTTTCCCCGGGCGTCTAACTGGGTTGTACTCCTGAATGATGTGTCACACGTCGGTAACAAGTGTGCTCTGTGATCACAGAAGCGTTACAAAATCGCTGACCACGCAGTCCCCTCACTGGTTGTGACCGACTTGGTGGCCCAATTTCGACAAGGCTTTCCTCTGCTGGTTCCAGGTCTCATTTTATTACTTTAAATTATGTTTGTATGTAAGTGGCTAGAAGTATAACGCCTGTAGAGATGATTATAATTGAGAAATATGGTTATCTGTGTGGTTTGGAGACATGTGAATTTACCTAAGTAGCCTCATCATGATTGCCGGTTCTTGAGCGCAACAAGTGGCAAAGATATTGACCAGTGTCTGACAACTGTATAAAAAGGAATGAATGAAAATATTATTTGTAAACTGCCAAAAATAATATTATCTGTGAAAATTAATGCTAAATGCAAGACACTGTACTACATTTCCACTAGGTGAAAGTAAGGAAGAACTTGAGCAGTCCATTTATAAGTAGGACAAGTGGGCCAGTTCCATTACTTTGAAATTTTTCCTCGTCATTTTAACAGAGCACACCTTACTCAGATTTAGTCATTTTAATTATGTATTTTTCCATTGACATATAAATTCCTATAATTACTTATTTACCTACGTCTGTTACCTCGGTTCTTCTGTATGATGCAAGATGGCCTTTCCTCTTAGAAATCATGCCTAACTTAAGGTGGAACGATAAGGAAGGGAGGAAATCTTGCAAAAAAGCAGACTACAGTCGAATTGGCACTAGACAACTACCATTCCTGTTCAAACCCATAAATGAATGTGTGACTTAACGCATCTTCTTTAGGCATGAATAAGTCATAATTTTGGAATTATTAAATTAGGATATCAAGTAAACTGAAACACATGTCAGTAAGTTAGAAATAAGCGGCAATGCTAGAGCCGTGTGTACTTTAGGTTGATAGAACAGGTTGCTTCATTAAAGTAATTTTGATCTATTAAGCCAATAATAGATCAGTAACTAACCTAATGTTGGAATTATTGGGCCACTGTACATCAAAAATTTGCGTTTGAAGACCACCTGCTACGCAGGAGATGTTATTCACTTGAAAGGTCTCTGTTGGATTACTTTCATGTTAATTTTTTAAAACTGTTATCATTTGCGGCATACATTCCACTTCTAAATTTACTGTAGTGTTTCTGACTATCTGGGAGGAGACTGAGCAGAGGAACGTGTTACTTTTACACATAATCAAGAACGATCTGTCACACTACTACACTTTAAAAGACAGTTTATATGTAATTCATGTCACACAGTCTCATACAAAACCTACATCTGCTTTCTTTTATATACTGCATATGATAAGATACTGTCATCCCACTTCCCTTCTGTGTGAAAGGATGAATGAGCAAATGTATTTCTAGTTGCATGCTTGATGGTAGCAGACAAGCGTGTCTGCTAGAGAACAGTAGGACCAACGTCGGAACAGGTAGCTACGCTTTCTAAAGCAGAGAGGTTTCTATTCTTAGTATGGTCCTGTCCGTCCCTTGTCATGTTGGTATAGGGAGCTGCCTCTCTGTTCACTTCCGTTTGTATTTGTCAAGCACGCTCGGTAGGAGCCCAGCAGGTCAGTCTCTCCGCGGCGAGCGTCTGAAGTGGTAAGATCTCCGGCTAAGCGCGTGTCTGCTAAGTCTGTAGGACAATGGATTTCTTAAGATCAGCCTAACTGAAAATTTAATCACCTTTATTTCAGGTTTAGCTCTAAAATATCTAATGTTATCTTAAATTGCAACGCAGTGTAATTCGAGTGTGAAGTTCAGAATATATTCCGGTAGTTGCTTTGTCACTACTTTGTGAGTAAAGTGGAACCACGTGTTGATCAGTAACTCTAACTAAGATCATCAATCTTAAATGCGAATGTGTGTGAGATTATAACGTCTCGTTTTGACAATATTTTTCAATATAGCAACTTTTCTTTATGTTCAAACCACGTGGGGTGTCCTTTGTGAGGCCAGTACCACGTGCTTATACAATTGTTTGACTCATCAGGTTAATAATAAGACGATAGTAAGCAGTTCGAGGTTTTTCTTTTGTAATCTGTGTTTCGATGTAATTTATTTTAATTATAAAAATTATTTTTTTTCATTTAAATTGTCTTTTCATATATATATATATATATATATATATATATATATATATATATATATATATATATATAAGAGGGAAATATTCCACATGGGAAAAATATATCTAAAAAGAAAGATGATGTGACTTACCAAACGAAAGTGCTGGCAGGTCGATAGACACACGAACAAACACAAACATACACACAAAATTCAAGCTTTTGCAACCAATGGTTGCTTCATCAGGAAAGAGGGAAGGAGAGGGAAAGACGAAAGGATGTGGGTTTTAAGGGAGAGGGTAAGGAGTCATTCCAATCCCGGGAGCGGAAAGACTTACCTTAGGGGGAAAAAAGGACAGGTATACATTCACACACACACACACACATATCCATCTGCACATACACAAATGCAAGCAGACATTTGTGTCTGTGTGTATATATATATATATATATATACATATCTTACGATAACTGGTGATATATATATATATATATATATATATATATATCACCGGTTATCGTAAGATGACTACTAAAAGATTATAATTAATGTTAGTCTGGTTGGGAATTTGGTAAGCTAGACTGGATACCTGGTGAAACAGTTGCTCAGTAACGCTAGGTTAACTTCCCCAGATAGCTCACAGCTTTTAACCCGCTTTTACTGTATTGAATATCAGCACCGCTTTCAGAACAAATTAATGCAACAATATTACACACTTAATAAAGTTCTTATACACTGAAGAGCCAAAGAAACTGGTACACCTGCCTAATATTGTGTAGGGCCCACGTGAGCATGGGGAAGAACCGCAACATGCTGTGTTATGGTCTCGACTAATGTCTGTGGTAGTGCTAAAGGGAACTGACACCATGAATCCTGCAGGGCTGTCCATAAATCCGTAAGAGTACGATGGGTGGAGATCTCTTCTGAACAGCACGTTGCAAGGCATCCCAGATATGTTCAATAATGTTCATGCTGGGGAGTTTTGTGGTCAGTGGAAGTGTTTAAACTCAGAAGAATGTTCTTGGAGCCACTCTGTAGCATTTCTGCACGTGTGGGGTATCGCATTTTCCTACTGGAATTGCCCATGTTCGTCAAAATGCACAATGGACATGAATGGATGCAGGTGATCAGACAGGATGCTTACGTCGCGTCACCTGTCAGAGTCGTATTTAGATATATGAGGGGTCCCATATGACTCCAACTGCACACGCCTCACACCATTACAGAGCCTTCACCAGCTTGAACAGTCCACTGCTGACATGCAAGGTCCATGGATTCATAAGGTTGTCTCCACACCCGTACACGTCCATCTGCTTGATATAATTTTAAACGAGATTTGTGCGACCAGGCAACGTGTTTCCAGTCATCAACAGTTCAATGTCAGTGTTGACGAGCCCATGCGAGGTGTAAAGCTTTGTGTCGTGCAGTCGTCAAAGGTACACAAGTGGGCCTGCGGCTCCGAAAGCCCATATCGATGTTGTTTCGTTGAATGGTTCACACGCTGACACTTGTTGATGGCCCAGCATTGAAATCTGCACCAGTTTCCGAAAGATTGCACTTGTGCTCGTGCGCCGATTATTATAATACCACGTTCATACCACTTAAATCTTGTTAACCTGACATTGCAGCAGCAGTAACCGATCTAACAACTGCGCCAGCCACTTATTGTCTTATAGAGGCATTGTCGACCGCAGCGCCGTATTCTGCCTGTTTACATACATCTTTATTTGAATACGCATGTCCATACCTGTTTCTTTGGGGCTTCAGCGTATTAGTGGCGAAGGCATTTGATATTAACATGTGTTAATGAATAACCTGTTTTTACTACATTTTTCCGTTCTTTTATTATATACTTAATTTTTGTATAAAATGAAGTGGTACTCAGTTTCTTGAAAATATGTTGTATACTTACTACAGAGAAATTTCATAAACCTTTCTCCAAACACACATTTTTGCATATTAGCGAAATATGACTAAGGAAAACCAAGACCAAAAACTGAATCCAAAAAACTGAAATGAGGTTTTAGTGGAATTGAGAGATGTACACGCCTATCGTGTATCAGAAATGATAGACTACATGAAGAACGGATCTTCTACGATCTAACGAAAAAATTAGAGTGTATAGATAGTGATGAGACAAAGAGAGTATTAATGGAAGACCTCCGTTCTCCAAAGCTATAGCGACATCCAGAGGGTTATGGGAGTGTGGAAAAATGTGGAGCATGGAGTGGAACAACCGAATCTGTGATGATTATCGTGATGGTTTTGATAATGATAAAGATGATGGCGGTTGTGGTTGCGGTAATGGAAATTAAACAGTTAGAAAATGTAAAGGACTGGCCCTATGTAAGAGATCAGTTAAAAAACGGAAATGAAAAGTAAATAAATCATAGACTCGATCCTCGTTAAGCCTGAGCCATACTAGACCACTAACAATTAAATACACTGCACTAACCGTAAATGCCGATGAATAACAATTTAATTTTCAACCAGAAATGAAAAGAAGACAGTTTCCTGGAGCTCAAGGAATTAGATGATCTACACAGAAAAAACTCCAAAAAAATTCATAGCAAACCTCTAAGTGCAGGCGAAAAACAAATAATATTTTTTTCCTGCAAACTGGAGTCGTGTGCTATGCGTTTAAGTATCAGATATTTCCATCTGTTGAAAACTAGGAGCCATAGTTTAATTCAAAGATTGTCAACAGAACTGATTTCGCGATACATGAAACATAGGACTGAGTCAAAATGTAATGTCATCTGGGAATTGTGTTCGAAGCACATAGGTCAAGAGAGGAGGGAATGATTGACATACATATATCAGACCAATGTCACTGCGAATTTGTGAAGTTATGCTGTGCAATGCTGCTGAATGCCGTGGATTAAAACTGAACGAGATGGCACTGAGTTTGTGAGTCTGTACTCCAGGGAAGATTGGATTGGGTTCCGCAAAAATGTAGCAATATGTGAGGCAATGCTGATCCTACTGCTTGTTTTAGAAGGGAGATTGAAAATTCGGAATCTGCATTTATAGAAGTTGTCGATTTCGAGAAGGATTGTGAGAATGTTGACTGGAAAACTCTCTTCTAAATTCTGAAGGTAGCAGAAATAAAGGACAAGTGGTGAAAGGTTATCTATAACTGTTACGGAAACAAGACTCTTGCTGTATCCCTTGACGATGCAGCCACCAAAGACACAGATGTGTACCGCGAGTTGCCGCAGCTCTGGCCCACTAACGACACTTCCTCTGAAGTTTAGACGAAAACATACCACAGAAACGCACAGATACTGCTCTGTATACACTTAGAATTTGGGTGTTTTTTTTTTAAAAAGTCCTGTTTCGTATATTTACAATCATGGCATACACTACACATTTTACGTAATGACTAATGCAATATGGTGGCTTAACATGTTTTATCTGTGAAGATGGTCCAAGACATTGAAAACGGTAGAAATTGGGTTTAAAATAAAAACGGCTGATGGTTCAAATATGCATTTTATTCATTACTTAACGGCTGTTGGCAGTCATCTTCCAAAAATGTTACACACAAGAACGTCGGGTTGTTTGCAACCGAACTTCTAGTGGCCACCTCGGTACCTTATGGCACCAGCCTCACTGTCAGAGGCATAAGCATCACTGCAGACAGCACCTTGCTTCCGTGAGCCAGGTGACTCCATAGGTATCCTCTACCGGACCGTTCTGTGGGCAGTTCGCACTTCCGGCTTTACACTGTCTTTGCCAAGTGGTTCCTCAATCACAGTTCTTTCACTGAGTACACAGTATGCAGTATGCTCTGAGCACGCAGTAGTCAGAGTTCTTTCAGTGAGCGCACTCTACACTTCGTGCTCCACTGTAGCTGCACCTAAAGTTGGAGTCACAAACGATGACGGTCGAGTTCAGTCTAGTTCCGTGTACCTACATCGTAAATTCTCCGACAGCCAATGAGCATTCAGAACCGTTCCGAGCTCTCTGCTGTAAATGTTGTATGCAAAGAGACCATTAATCGTGACTGTGGCGAGTTATTCAGTGAATTTTTATTCCATTTGTTGCGAGTTGTCATAGCTGATGTTGCTGGTAAGCGATAAGTTCTATACAAGCAAGTGAGAGACGTAATATTCACAATACTCAATACACATTCAGTCGCAAAGCACGTGTGTGAGTGTATTTCAGCTGTCGCTTCGAACTGACAACAATGCAATCCCCATCTGTTTCTCGACCTGTGCGAACAGCCACCATTCGTGGATCGGATTATAGTGGCCTGTCCATTGGAGCACACCGCAGCTCACCGCTTTGGGAGACTTTGTCTGTGGTTTGTCTCCGGCTCGTCCTCGGACACTATTATCACAGGCTTTGCCCACATACGAACATTCCAGTGCAACGTAGTTGATTACCCTCTATTATGTTCCAGTGTAATATCACTGATTACCTGCTAGAACAGTACACTGCTTCAGTCATTAACTATCAGTCTGAACCGAGTAGTGCAGACTTACCTTCTAAGAAACTGTTATTATCTTATCTTTATTGTTGTTGTTGTTGTTGTGGTCTTCAGTCCTGAGACTGGTTTGATGCAGCTCTCCATGCTACTCTATCCTGCGCAAGCTTCTTCGTCTCCCAGTACCTACTGCAACCTACATCCTTCTGAATCTGCTTAGTGTATTCGTCTCTTGGTCTCCCTCTACGATTTTTACCCTCCACGCTGCCCTCCAATGCTAAATTTGTGATCCCTTGATGCCTCAAAACATGTCCTACCAACCGATCCCTTCTTCTAGTCAAGTTGTGCCACAAATTTCTCTTCTCCCCAATCCTATTCAATACCTCCTCATTAGTTACGTGATCTACCCACCTTATCTTCAGCATTCTTCTGTAGCTCCACATTTCGAAAGCTTCTATTCTCTTCTTGTCCAAACTGGTTATCGTCCATGTTTCACTTCCATACATGGCTACACTCCATACAAATACTTTCAGAAACGGCTTCCTGACACTTAAATCTAAACCACTTAAATCTAAACCATGAACCATGGACCTTGCCGTTGGTGGGGAGGTTTGCGTGCCTCAGCGATACAGATGGCCATACCGTAGGTGCAACCACAACGGAGGGGTATCTGTTGAGAGGCCAGATAAACGTGTGCTTTGACGAGGTAATTAAAGTTGATGGTGAAGAAATTTTAGCTTTGTGGATTCACAAAGATAATCTAAGTCTGTCAGAGATGGCAAAGGAATTGGAACAGCAGTTGAATGGAATGGATGATGTCTCGAAAAGTGGTCATAAAATGAACAACAAAAGTAAAACCGGGATAATGGGATGTAGTTAAATTGTATAAGGCTGAGCTGAGGGAATTAGACTGGGCATCACATCCGGAGAACCCTTAAATGTCCGGAACCGCCCAATGTGTACTATCGTTGTTCTAATTGGGTGTTGAAGCTTAACATTAACGGCGGTGTGGTTTCAACTACTTGGTATGGCCCTTGATACCTCGTGACGAACTTCTTCGTTTTCCCTTTTGGCATATAGGGGCTGGAGAGCATTACCCATTGTCCTACTCTATACTGTGGCAAACTTCCTTTCCGCTTCACTGCGTCTTCTTGTCTTTCCAAAGCCTTCATATTCGCCTTTTGTACCCGTTTCCAAACATCCTGAATTGTCCTCGCGCATTGACGTACAGATTCACCGGTCCTTCCTTTCTGTAGCTTCACTAAATCAAACGGTGACGGCATTTTTCGCCCATACGACACCTCATACGGAGACAAACCGGTATTGGTCTGGACTTTCGCATTGTATGATCATACAGTATGCTTCAAATACTCTTTCCACTGACGGTGATGAGAATTCACATAAAAACTCAGCATCTTCCCGATTTTTCTGTGTACCCGTTCTGTCCTTCTGCTGGCCTGTGGATGCAACACGCTAGTCCTGAACTTCTTTACGTTCAACAATTTAGACAGTTCCTTCATTAAATCCGACATGAAGTTGGTCCCTTGGCCAATAGTTATTGTCTCTGGTACACAAAACTGCAAAATCCAGTTGTTTACTAATGCTTGCGTGACCACTTCTTCCTGTTGATTTGGCATAGCCACCATCTCCACATACCTCGAAAAATGGTCTATTATTGTCAAAACGAATCTGTTCCCCGATGGTGCTCACCTGAAAGGTCCTAAGACATCGATCCCCAACACAGAGAATGGACATGTCGCTTCTGGCAATCGTTGTAGCTACATCTGTTTCCGACTCAAATCTACTCTCTGCACACATGGTATACAATTCTTGACATACTGATCCACATCTCCTTTCCTACCACTCCACCAATACCTCCCCGCCACTCTCCTACTCATCGCTCTACACCCGCCATGACCAGATAACAAGTGATCATGTGCTTCCTTTAAAACCTCATCCCTCAGCTTCTCTGACTCTACTACGCTTGGTCCTAACTTCGTTCCCCTTCACAGAAGACCATTGTACATATTAAATTGTGGCTGTGTCCGGTACAATTTACAATCGTTGTCAGCGTCCTACAATTCTTTCTATACCACTAGGTCATAACCTATGACTTCTGCTTGTGCCCCCTTCCTACTTATTGCATCGGTATTACCGTGCTTCTTACCTGGCTTGTGCACCACCTCGTAGTCGAATTCACTAAGCCTCACAGCCCACCTAGCGAGTCTAGTGGACGGATCCTTCAACCCCAACAACCACTTCAACGCAGCATGATCTGTCACTACCCGAAATCTTCTCCCACATAATAACATTTAAAATATGCGATTCCATAGATTATGCTAAGCATCTCCCTCTCTGTTGTTGAGTAATTTCTCTCTCCTGCATTCAGTTGCCTAGACGCATAGGCTACAAGATGTTGTTTCCCATCAATTTCCTGACTAAGAACACACCCTTATGCTTGATTAGATGCATCGCATGCTAGTATAAACTCCTTTTCAAAATCTGGAAACACAAGAACCGGACTTCTTTCAGTTTGTCGAACGCTTTCTGACACTCTTCTGTCCACTCAAATTCCACACCCTTCCAAAACAATCGCGTCAACGGCTGTGCTAGATCTGCAAAACCCTTCACGAACTTTCGATAGAAACTGCAAATTCCGAGGAATGACTGCACTTCTTTAACTGTTTTCGGCTCCCGGAAATCCCTTACAGCCTGTACCAACCTCGGATCTGTTCGCACTCCCTCCATACTGATGATATGACCCCAATATTTTACTTGTCCTAATGCAAGATGACACTTCTCCAGGCTCAACGTCAAACGAGCTGCTCTTAACCTCATAAAGACTTCCCTTAACCACTGTCTGTGTTGCTCAAAAATGGTTCAAATGGCTCTGAGCACTATGGGACTTAACTGCTGAGGTCATCAGTCCATAGAACTTAGAACTACTTAAACATAACTAACCTAAGGGCATCACACACTCCATGCCCGAGGCAGGATTCGAACCTGCGACCGTAGCGGTCGCGCGTTCCCAGACTGTAGCGCCTAGAACCCCTTGGCCACACTGGCTGGCCTATGTTGCTCCATACTACTTTAAAACACTATAATGACATCCAAATAGACGCGACACTGCCATGGTTTCAAACCCCTCAAGACACTGTCTAGCATCATCTGAAACGTTGCTGGAACGTTTTTCAAACCGAATGGCATTCTGATGTACTGGTAATGGCCTCCAGGAGTAGAGAAAGCAGTTTGTGGACGATCCTCTGGAGCCACCTCTAACTGATGATAACCACTTGCCAAACCTATCGTAGAAAAGTACTGGCACTGTCCTAAGTGATCCAAAGTCTCCGATGTGTTTGGAATGGGGTATGCGTCCGTTACTGTCTTATTATTGAGGTATCGGTAGTCACAACAGAACCCGTATTTCTTAGTTCCATCAGTAGATTTTTTAGGCACAACGACAATGCCCGTTCCCCAGCAACTATTACTATGCTCTATAATACCGTCCGCAAGCTGCTGATCAATGAATTCCTCCACAATCAGCTGCAAATACCTCGGTATTCTGTATGGTTTACGGTAAACAGGTCCTTCATTCCCTGTTGGTATCCTATGTTGAATTAATGGAGTTGCTGGCGAAGGCCATTGCGGAAAAAACAAATCCTTAAATTCCCACAATATTTCTTCCATATGCTCTCTTTCTCCACCTTTCAAATGCTTAATTTTGTCACGCAATGCAGTTCTATCGGTAGTTTGCGGTTGATCGCTTCGTCTACATCTCAAACACCAATCTTCGTCATCTGGTACATCCAAATTTGCTACTAAAACTCTTTTTCCCAAATTCGCGTCTACAGCGCTAAAATTATCCACATTCACGGGGACTACTCGCCCGTCGTTTCCCTTTTGTACGAGTATAATACTACGTTTCACAAAACAACCCAGTGAACCCAAAACTTCATTAACCTCTTATGGTTGAATAACACATACCGTACCCACAGATAGAGTCGACTCCACACTTACCTAAAGTGACTTCCCGGTGCCACTATACACACACTCATGAGAATTAAGCGTTAATGCTAATGTACGCGATTCAGTTGGTTTGTTCATTACGTTGAACGCCCCTCGCGACAGCTATGGATCGACAACAGTTTCCCTTAGCTGAAATAACATTCCACCAAGTTCCACATCTCGTTGTCCAACGTCAATTTTGGCATGATGTTGAGGCAAGAAATTTACTCCTAGGATCATGTTGTAGCCCTCGCTTACCCATGGTACTACCTCCAAGTATGCATCAATTCGGACTTTCCCTGTGCAAAAGCCAACTCTCACTGACCACAAAGGTGTGACCTCCTTATCCCCCATTCCACGCAACCTATAATGTGGTGGGTCTAGCTTCCTGCGCCCCATTAAACTCTTAGTAGCTACTGACACTTGCACCCCTGTGTCCAACAAACTCTTAAATGTTTTAGTTCCTACCACTGAACATTCCACCTCTGCATACGTATTTGTAGCATTGAAATTAAACGGGAGCTCCCTCAAGTGGGTCTTGGGCCCCCTCTGCCATTTAACGGTTGTCCACCTCTACTAACTCCACTTCTCCATCCTCCGCGCTGCTCATTTCCACCCCTACCTCCATTCCTCGGTGACTGGGTACATTGACTCTGCACATGTCCCGTACGACCACACTTATAACATTTTATACCCAAGGTAAACACTGTTTGTCTATCATGTACCCCCGTAGCCACGTCTATTTCCTCACATTGAATTGCCGACTATAAGGCCGAATACAAATCTTTCGGAGTCCCTTCACGCACTTCCCGCGACATCTGCGCCGGTAACCCCTTCAAAAATAAATGAAGTGCCCTTTGTTCTGCCTCCTGCAACAGAACACCATTCGTTTCATCGCTCTGACCCAACTCGTGAGTGTACTCGTTAATTTCTCTTATTCTGTCCGCAAATTTCTCTACCGTCTCACCCCTGTCTGTTCGTCATAGTACTCAACCTCTCCCTAAAGTACCAAGTGCTATTCTGTTTCTTGTACTTCTGTAAAAGCCCCTCCTTCAAGTGCTTAAACTGTTCCGCCGTCCTTAAGTCCTTAGAACACCTTACATATGTCTTCACTTCACCCATTAATCTAATCTTGGCTACATGTAACAACTGTTCATCAAACCAAACATGCATCACAGCTCAAGTTTCCAAGTCCTCCATAAACGATCGCACATCCTCAGATGCCTTGCCAGAAAACAGAATAATCAAACTGGATCAATCTCCCACTGTGGCACCATAGGCAACAATGACTGATCAGATGTGGTTTCCCACTCACTTCTAGATGTTAACTCACTTTTCAAGTGCGTTTTGTCCACTGTTAATTGTGATACCTTTTCCAACAAACTCCGTACCGCCACTGGTTCTAACACACCTCATGTCCCTGACACTGCCATTGTTAATCCCAAGCCAAAACAATTAAGTATAAAAATAACCTAACTCCCTACACCTTAGTATCATCATACTCAAACCAATACAAAAGTAATTAAAGGCCATGAAAAAAAATCTTACTGCCCCAAATACGCTAACACTTACTCTGACAACAAAAATACTATGCCCACATAAAACATTTACAATGGCCTGCCATGAGCCATATTCAAAAACACAAAAAAGAAAGAAAACGTCCAACACTGAAAAGAAAACAGGTCAAAACTCACCACATCTTGTGACTGTAATGAAGGCGGTGGGCTCAAACATCATACTGTACAGACAATGTCCGCTATTCTGACACCAAATATAGTGGCAACTTCTGACACCGAATGTAACAGCAACACCAAACGTAGCGGGAAGAGGTAACAGGCACAATATTAAGACTCGTCTGAGCTTTCCAAGTGATTTATTGTTTCCAAATACAGTGCCACGTTTCCCTCAGTCTGCGTCACTGGGTCCCGCAGTGCTGAGGACACCACTTCGCTGTCTGTGAAATGGCTTGACACGGAATGGCTGCCTCAGTGGCCCGTGCATGCACTGCTGTGTGTCGGCCTTGTATGACCACGACTTCAGGATGTGCAAACAGTCGACTCAGCAGTCTTCACCCCTGCCGCCTCAGCGCCACTCGCCGGGAGTCACAGGTGGCCCATTGCACGCTTCTTCGCCGTCGTGGTTCAGATCACGGGCGACAACAAGCACCCATGATCTGGCGCTCCAATCTGCGGCCCTCCCCCTGGATGTCTCCGGAGCATGTAGGGAGCCAAGACGACTGCTCGTGGTAGTGAGCCCTAGAATGGCCCATCGCTGGCTGACTGCAGACCCTGCGTTGACCTCAGAGGGTCGAATCAGAAACCTGCCATGGACTGGAATGGTGGTGCCCCTTCTGCTGCTGCGTGTTGCTGGTAGTGTGACACGCCCCACCATCCAGGAGAGCTGCCACACTTGAATGCCTTGTTAGAAAACCGGCACCTACTTATATGTGGCTGTGTGCCTCTGTTTTGCTAATGCGCCACTCTGAGTCACATACTCACAACACCTGGGTTGCGCCAGTGGGCCCCTTCTGCCTGTAACTTGCGCCATGCAAATCGCTGCGTTTACTCTATTCAGTGGTTCGACGGCCCTGTGGCCTCCATTCTATTTTGCAACCACTGGTCAGCTTAACTTAGTGTCAACAGGCCCACACTTGGCTGTAACTTGTGCACTCCAAAATATTGCACCAAAACTGACTTTTCCCATCCCAAACGGTAGTGCCGCTGCAATAGATACTCTGCACAGCATGTGATGGAGGGTACCCTAATAGTGGGACAAAGATAGCACCACCCCACTCTGGGTTCTTGCCGGATTTATTCCAGCTGGCGGATCTAAGATGGCGGCCATAGACATGGCAAAGTCGCACTGACATCATGGCGGAAAGTTCAAATTTTGGCTGGAAAATAGGTCAATTGCACTACGTCCACTAACCTAACTCCACATACTCCCCATACCCCTTTCCCCCTTCCCCTCTCACCTATCCCTTCCCATCCCTTGCACTCCCCCATCTGGAAACTGGTGGAAAAGGATTCAGTCTGTGCTGGGCTACTGGACAGGATGGATGTAAGCCTTTATTTTGTATATATTGTGGTATATTCTTTACTTAAACGATTTGAGTTGTCATAGACAGTAACTTCATCCAGTGTATTCACCCTGAGGTCTGGAGCCCAACATACCTAGTTCACAACATCACCACCAGAAGGCGCTGTTGACCCTCCTCCCCTCCCTCCCAAGACGTAATGCAAGATGGCGGTCCGGGGAAAAATAGTTTGAAATACCCTCAGTCTTTGTCTACCTGCTGGACTGGAAGGATGGACATAATTGTTTACTGTGTACTATGTGTTCAATGAATGACATATCTGTGCTGGAGAAGGAAAAGTGTAACGGCTATATTAGCTGTAATCATGCACCTGACGACTGTGTCCACCTGCATGACGTTTGGAAAGCAATGATATTTGGTGAATGCATGAAGAAGACAAATACGTTTCATCAAATAATGAAGATGCAGCAGTATGCAGTTAAGTTATAGTTCACAACTTATGCTGATAAATCTTTAGATCATTCAATAAAAGTCCACTCGGTCTTCCACAGTGCAAGAGGTATGGTGTTAACCAACTCCATGAGCTCTCTGCCTGAGAATCTCTGCACCCCGCTGGAAAAGGTCACGCGTTGGGCTCATAGAGCTGGCATGAAGTAGGCACACGGTGGCTGTGTGTTGAGTACTTCCTGTCATGCTTGAAATCCCCTCGGCCTACCTCCTGTAACACCTGACACACAGATACACCTTGTCATTGAACACAAACTGCTTCAGAAGTTATTACATCTGGTATTCAAGCAATGTGCGAAATGTTGTCACATACATATCTTGAACATGACACAGCAACTAAATGTACCACTGCATAAAGAGAGAAAGCTTTGCAGATGACGCAAGAATATTTAAACAATTTTCGATGTAAATACATGGTTTATTCGAAAGAATACCACCACTACCACGCTTGAACACGGACTCTAAAAGACAACGGCACACTTGTGAAACCATACCTGAGATAATTCGCGCGCACTTATGGGAAATATCACATTCTTTCCTTGTCTTTGAGCACAAACTGCTTCAAGAGTTACTAAATCCAACTCAATAAGTCTCTAAATACGCTTTCAAAAAGATCGCTGCACGGTAATTTGTCTCAACTTTGTGGTGTATATCTCCACAATTGAACACAGACGATAAAAGATCGCAGAAAATTCCTTGTCTTTGAGCACAGGCTGCTTCAGGAGTTGTTAAATCCAATTGAATATGTCTCTAAATATATTTCCGAAAAGATTGCTGCACAGTAGTTTGCTTCAGTTGTGCGATGTATACCACCACATTTGAACATAGACTCTAAAAAGATCGCTGATCACTTGTGAAACCTCCCAGTCTTCAAACTTGAGACACTTCACACGCTTTTGTGGGAAATAGATCCCGAAACCGATATCAGATGAAATATCTGATCTTACACACCAAAACGACGATATTTGGAAGTCGCAACAAGTATCTCTATAACTCTATACGGGATGCTCACCGCTTTTCGAGTTTTAGCTGCTTGTTTGAAGGCACTGCCAGGGAAAGAGAAAAATTTCTGAGTCCTACAGCTGGTGTTGGGTTCATCACTTTTCTGAAACGGCTTAGTTTATGTTTGCTACTGGAGTCAGGGGCATTAGGACCCTTATTTTTTTATTTTCCTCACTTCTCACAGCGCACTGGTGTCCAAGCACAGACAGAAAAGCAGAACAATTACATATCTAAAAGTTAGTGACACATTTCGAATCTCACAACAGATCGTAAAAAAAAGAACCACACAAACAGAATTCGAAGCAAAGCACTGTCCTACAGACGAGCAAAATGGCTGGAATTTTTGATGAATTTTCGATGTCCTCGAGCTGCTAGTGTGGAGATCCTCTAAAACCACAATGACAGGTGGGAGACAGCATCCTGCCTGTCCAAACCAGAGGAGTATGGTCTGCTCGAACTTGTCTCTGAACACTCGAACAAAGAAGACATCACGTGACTCTTGGATGTCACAGACTGTTCCGTAGGTACCTTGCCCCTGTCTTGTTGAACCAGTCTGTAGATGCAACTATGCCCTGCACAAAGTATGTCTTGTGACTCTGACTCTCTGAAGTCATGGAACTTCCTGTGAATGCAGCGTTCTGGTTGGTTCTTACTGAATTTACCCGCCATACTGCTGCATGACAAACTTTAAGAAGATAAAACTACTTCCTTCTACACCAAAGAAAGAAAAACATAGTATCTTTGTGATACATGCACAACATAGCTTTCCAGAGGTATACAGCGTCCACTCTTCCCATCCATTCATGGTTCAGAAATTATACTATGCTCTCAATAGTCCTATAGAATGATCGTCAGCAATGCCTCTTACAAGGAAACAAATGCATAGAGGAGGGTGCAGAAACAGTACGGACATGTTTCATCATCACGTATGAGTTGTAAGTCCTCTGATCACTGTGGTATGGAGGGGTTTGCAGTTGACGATCGCAGGTAGATAGTGCTCTAAGTCGCACTCACAACACGCAGGTCGACCGCAGTGTCCGAGCGGTTCTAGGCGCCAAAGTCTGGAACCGCGCGACCGCTACGGTCGCAGGTCGAATCCTGCCTCGGGCATGGATGTGTGTGATGTCCTTAGGTTAGTTAGGTTTAAGTAGTTCTAAGTTCTAGGGGACTGATGACCTCAGAAGTTAAGTCCCATAGTGCTCAGAGCCATTTGAACCACTTTTTGAACATCACGCAGTTGTATACAAGTCGAACGCAGGTTACACCACAAAACTGATACATCCCTAGGAAACGGAAAAAATTGTTAAATACGTGATAAAAGACCTGCAGCAACGTATTCCTTTCCCTAGATTGCATCACCTTTCTACTATTAAAATCATACCTCGTTACAACCCCATCTCAGCAACTCCATCCACTTTCTGTCATCCTTTAGGCAGATGCAGGTCAGTTGAGAGGCAGATAGTTTTTCCAGGAAAGTATCAAAGATAGCAGTCATCTTGCATGTATCACTATTACCTCAGTAGATATACAGTAGAACACTGTTAAAAAAAGTACAGCAACTCTTTGTAATGTATTTGTTAACTGAGACTGCAAGATTGTGACTGGTGGCGAGTACAGAGAAATACATTGTAAATACTGTTTGTTAGGGTTTAAGACACCTAATCACTCTCCACAGGGTCACACAATCCATTCTGTAGTCGTATGCTGCAGACTGTCTGTGGAATATGGTGCCCTTACAGTACAGGCGATGAAACTTTACACTGTTCTGTGCAGGTGGCTTTGATCACTGGCCACCTGCTCGATTGGATCAATACTTGTATATTTAATAGGATCGCCACATATGCACATATGCACGATGTTTTCGATATATAGATCGGAAGAGAGAGGTGTGGTAAAACCTTATCGAGTTCTCTGTCATATGAAGTTGGCAGCGTTTTTATGGTTCAGAGTTTTTCTCTGTTGGATGGTACAAAAAACGACGATAGAGAGAATGTTTGGGTGACAGACGTGGATGCACCCTGAGCGATGCATATTTCCTTTAGACTGTAGTACCTGTATGTAGTCTGGAGACACATCGCGTTGCAGTAGCAAAATCATCGTCCTTCTTCCACTTCCTGTAAATGCTCGTACTGTCTTTTCTGCTACCTCGTGTTGCAAGAGTAAGCTTCGTTTGGCGCTGGCCTTACACATTGTATGCAGTTGGCAGAGCTATGACAACATGTTCCCATTTCCACTGAGTAATCAAAGAAACACAGTCCTGTCGCATTAACTCATTTCAGTCTGTTTCTCCATAAGTTGCAGAATGTGGCAGATATAGCGCTCTCCAACTTTTGCTCAGTTCTTACTTAAATTTGGACGCTCAAATGGAAAAAGCTGCAGACTGAGGAACAGTTACAAGATTCGTATTTAGAGCAGTGCTCAGGCCAAACAACACGAGTTCGCTCCGAAAGACTTTCCTGGACCAGGTGCCGAATTCACAAGGATTCCACAATCAGGATTTTCGCTCGGGAGCCGCCTGCACGAAGTCGCTTGCTGTTCACATCTGACTTCACGACACGGGAGATACCAGCTGTCAACTTAGAGTGTTCATGGCCTCCTCATCGATGAAGAAGGGGACTTCATCGTCGTGGGATACTTATGGACATGTAAACTGATTCCTGTTTAACTCTCAAACGTAACCATGCTAGATGTAGACAATTTGCTCACTACGGGACTTAAAGTTCATTTATTCAGCTTGTACTTTAACTCCAAGTGTCCTTACATTTTATAAAGTTTGTTTTTAATGAACTTAGACTGAGTGACATTCTAACTGGCCTTCATCTGCCAGAAGTATTATTGTTTTATTTCAAAAAGTGACTTAACTTACGGTTTTTTCAGTCCCTGTTGGAATAGATGCGCTGTTAATACTTAATAAATAAACCTGATCACAAGTAATGTCAATGATTTTAGGTGTTTAATTTTTGCTCCTCCTCTTAAACGGTATCTAGATCATTCCCAAGTACCACTGATGGTCTTCTTTTTATCCTAGAGGGGGCTTGATTCTGTATCACTACTGAATGCTGTTGTGCCAAATACAGTTCCATTTCTCTTTGCGACACCATTCCGCCTAGCACGTTTACTACCTCACATAATCCGTTGTCCCTAGGTATATTACAAGCATTATTACTTCTCAATCGTTTCCTCTCTTCATCTGCTATGCTTGTGCGTAGATGACACATAATGACAACATGCTGAGGAGTCCCTATCAACCCAATAACACAAACACCACTTCCCCTTCTAGAAATTCCTTCTCAGATACGTAGGATATGGACCATGTCCACATATACGGAAAATAAATTTCTGACATGTAAATTTTGCCCATCAACAAAAAAAAAAAGGTTCAATTGACTCTAAGCACTATGGGACTTAGCGTCTGAGGTCATCATCCCCTAGACTTAGAACTACTTAAACCTAACTAACCTAAGGACATCACACACATCCATGCCCGAGGTAGGATTCGAACCTGCAACCGTAAGAGCAGTGTGGTTCCGGACTGAAGCGCGTAGAACAGCTCGGCCACAACGGCCGGCCGCCCGTTAACAACCTTAGATCAACATTAGGAAATATTTCATGCACATCTTCCAGTAATACTGCTTTCCCAGGCTCTTTGGCACACTATCAATCACTTTGTCAGAATAAGTGTAATTAAAACTGATCCACTTAACAATTCTGATTATCCGACGCCAAAGGATTAAGTTTGACAGGTAACTCTTTATTCAAAACAGGAAGCTAATTCAGTTGTAAACCAGAGCGATAATACAGAATAAAAAATACCAAGAAACATGGAACATAAAAAGCACTGGAGTAAACATCGCAGATGGAGAACGCACAAGCACGAGCGAAAAGTACAAAAGTAAGTAACTGCCCCGGCGGCCGGGCGCGGAACTCTTTGGCAGCCGCGAATCACGTGTTACACGCAAAACACAGCGTCTCTAGCAGCCGGCGTCGAATTATCTTGACAGCCGCGATCCAACCGTTACACCACGCGACACTGCACTTACGCACACTACGTGACACTTCACTTCTCCGCAATAGCTCATAACGACTGTTATATTCGACACCATATCAACACCCTCGGCGGATTCGTAGCACCAGTATCGAGGAAACGGGCAGGGAAGTGGACACAGCGCCCGGAACGGGTCATCCATGTCGGCGGATGTTCTGCATAACAAGGTGGCATGCAGTGATGTGAAGCATTTGGAGGACAGATGTGTGTGACATGGTTCTGCAGGCGACGTAAGAAATCTGGCTGGTCATGCGAGAAAGTTCGCAGTGTATAAGTTGTTCGTAGGCTAAGAAGAACCGTTGGTAGAGCTGAAGTCTGTGTGTTTTCAAGACCCTTGAGCGCCTCCTTCAAGGAACGGTTCCGTCTTTCGACCACGCCGTTACTAGCGGGATGTTAACTGGTGGTCTTGTGGTGGACATACACACATAATTTGGCAAGGTGCACAAACAGGTTTGATTCAACCTGCCGTTCACAATCAGTAGTGATATGCTGTGGGTACCCAAACCTCGCTAACCACGTTAGAGGCTAATGTTTCAGCGGAAATATTATCATTGGCACTGCCTCTGGCCAACAGGTAAATCTGTCGGTCATTGTGAAAAGATAGCGTTGACCATTTACATGTACATTGCTGAAATGTACAGTTGTATCTGAAACTTCGCTGATGGGGACGCATACATGGTAAGACACTTTACATCTTTGGCACTACAAACACGTCCTTGTCCAGTGTCGACAGTCCTTTTCCATGCCCAGCCACATAAGACATTGGGAGATGAGCCGAGGAGTGGGGCATACTCCTGGAGAGCACAAGTTAGGAACACTGTCGAAACGTTGTCTTCTGAATGCTTGTGGGAGAAGCGGGTGAGGTCGTTCGTGAGAGACGTTTCAGTAGCGCTTGACATCTTCTCTCGGAATGTCGACGGGCCGTAATTGTAATGCTGACACGTCGCCACCGACAAATGTTCCGAGTTCCTCGTCTTCTTTGTGTGCTCAGGCCAGTGCAAAAGAGTCTGTAGATCTCATCATACTGCTGACGCATGAAAGACAGTCGACCACAACGTTATCGATTCCCGGAATGTTCTTGATGTCAGTAGAAAACTGGGCTACGAACCCTAGTGACTGAACTGGCGGGGAGAGCAGTTGACACTGTTACATTTGAATGGAAAAGTCAACGGTTTATGGTCCGCGAATATCGTGAACACTCGCGCTTCGATCTGAGGGCGGAAGTTTTTCACTGCATGCCAAGGAACTGACGTAGTTCCTTGATTATTGGTTGTCGTAGGTAAACGTAAAATCGTGCCAAACTTTTCTGTTAGAGGTAGGGAGTCCCAGCAGAGATTCTGTGTCCCAAGAAGGTCCCTTCAGATTGTCCGAAAACACGCTTGGCGACGTCCAACACGAGTTCAGAATGCTTCAAGCGCTTGAACGCCTCTTGCAGATGTTGTCGGTGTTATTCATCAATCTCCGAGAACAAGAACACGTCATCCAGGTACGCAAAACAGAACCAAAGGCCTTTAAGAACAGGGTCAATGAATCTTTGCCATGTCTGCACTGCGCTTCGCAGTCTGAAGGTCATACGCATGCTCTCAAAAATGCCGAACGGCGCTTATAACTATGGTCTTCGGAATCTCCTCTTGAGCCACATGTATCTGACTATAGGCTTTAGCACAATCTAAGACGCTGAATATCATCGCACCGTTTAATGCATATCTGTAATCTCTTACTAATGGCACAGGATATTGGTCTGGTACTGTTCTCATGCTTCTGCTCACTATAATCTCTGGACTGGCGAAGGTCTCATCTCTTTTCGGCACCAGAAGTAAGGCAGAGGACCAGGGACTGTTTGACGGTCTAATAATGCCACCTCACAGCATGGTGTCGAATTCAGCTTTCACGATTGTGGGATAGTCCAGTGCTAAGCATCTAGGTCGGCATGACACTGGTGGTCCACACGTCATCTGGATGTGGCGCACTGTAATTTGTTGAATATGTGTGGATGCACCAGGTGGTCTGATCAAATTTGGAAACTGCTTTAACAGTGTAGCGTGTTCACCCTCAGGTGCCTGAGCGAGCTTTGGATTGTGGATGGTTGTACTGCGATGAAAACTGATGACAGTTAATCCAGTATCACTGTCCACGAATCGAGGATTTGCCACATCCAGCTGGAGGTTGTAATGTGCCAGGAGATCTGAATCGATGACCGCTTCTGTGACGTCTGCAACAGTGAAATTGCATGTGTACGGACGATGTAGACTTCAGTTCAGCTCCATTCGTTGGATTCCATAGGTCACTATTGTCGAAGTTTCGGCAGCTGTAAAACGAAAAGTAGTTGGTGGCCTACAGCGATGCATCGAAGACAGTGACAGGATACTGAGGTCCAAACAAGTGCTTATGAGAAGTTTCAGGCCGGAACCTCTGTTACTGATGAACTGGCACCTGAATGACGACGAGCAGCCACTTGCGCCTACGACCAGCTAACGTCAGCATTTGGATGGAGACATTGTGATGCACATTTTCGCGCATTCTCACCAAATTTGCGGTAGTACCAACACACTGGCTGGCCACCTTGTGAAGAAGTAGCATCGCTCAAAGACTGGCTTCTCGAACGCCTGCAGTAATGCCCTCTATTGTTTGCGGAAGCAGCTTGCAACAACAGTGTGCTGACCTGCATGCATTACATGTCTACTTTTGCTGCAACTGGGTTGTAAGTAGCACGCATGACCCTTGGGGGTTTACTTATGACCCAGCTGGGATAATCCATTCTTCTGAGAAATCCGTCACCCCTCCCCCTCCTCCGCAACCACCCCACTGGGAAATCTCCAACCCCCTCCCCCTAAGCACACTTTTGATATCAAATTAACTGACTAATTCATTGATGGCTCAGTTAATTATCCCCTTCGCTCGCCCACTTCCCCCCTCACCTCCACCACTCCCCACCCCTCTCTATGTCGAAATTGGCGAGAAAAAAACTCATTCTGATTGGAAAGGAAATTCAAATAAATGTCAGTAATATTAACAATAATATAATAATAATACAATTTTTTTGAGTCAACAGGCTTCTGACTATTTTGGTGCGGCTTGCCACGAATTCCCTTCCCTTGCCAACCTCTTCATCTCAGAGTAGCCCTTGCAACCTAAGTCCTCAATTATTTGCTGTATGTACTCCAGTCTGTCTTCTGTAACGTTCCCTGGCAGCACACACACTATTAATAAAATGAAATGACACAAAGAATTGCTGAACTCGAGCGTGCACATTTGCAAATACTTAACAACAACTGTGGCACGCCTGTTAGGAACGTGTACGGTAATGAGAACACTACGTACAGTTCATAACAACAAAAATGCAATTCGTATGTACTGTAATTGTTTAACAAAAAATATTATTTAATTTTGTATAAAGGACGTTGGTTATTATTGTAATATTTTCGATGTATTTATGATTTTAATATTTCTATACTCATAATGTAATTACGAAATATGTTAATATCTGCGATGAAAAAAATGTAAAATGCAGCCACAGAGGAAAATAATGTTGTAAGATTAAAAAGAGACATTCACAATCAGCACTAGTATAAATAGGAATACATAATGTGCATTCTTTGTCGTCTTCCTCGAGAGCTGAGAGAGAGAGAGAGGAACCTGTGACGTAGCATTATATGAATGGGTAGACTTCTTTTGTCTGTATCTATCTTTAACCGCCATTAGAGGAGAAATTATAAAGGTGTGTAATTTTAATTATTGTTATGGTCTAAATACATTATAATTTATCAAAATTGTGTATTACTAATGTAAATTAGCTTGCCCATGTCATCTATAATATTTCTTTAAAGAATTTTCAGCACTTTTAGCGATTATCGTTGGTGTTGCTGGGCTGTGCCGCGACCGAACGATTTGCAGCGGCGGCACATTTAAAAAATTGTTCCGCTATAAAATTAACCAAACCCGTAAATCGGGAGCAGGTAAAATTAGCAGCGAATTACGAAATATTTTTCTTTTACAGCGATCCTGAGGCTGACTGAATTTATTACTGGTTTTACATTTGTGCATTCATAGGCGGGTAATTAACGTTGAAGTTGTTAATTTGTTGGTTCTTTCAATTTCTAAAGCAAATAACTTAAACGTATAGTGAAGTGTGTTTTGTCAATGATAATTTAACGTTCAGGTCGGCTTGGTAATATTTAACCATTTTATGCTGACAGAGACAGTCTTGTGTTCCATAGCTAACGCCGGGAAAGAATTCAGTAGATATTTAAAAAACCACTGCATTTAGAAAATGTGTGCCAAGGCCGAAATACGTAAAAAAATTTAATTTAAATAATTTTCAAAGTCATAAATGTTATTAATCAGTTAGTTTGAATTTATCAGCATGAGAGTGTTGCTAAGGTTCACGTAATTTTAAATGTGCTTAATTCTGTCTAAATGAATTTTTATTACCACACGTAAAAAAAGGGTTCTACAACAAAGCTCGTACTGAAAGAGTAAATAACAAAAATATTTAAAGCCATTTCTTCCCCATTTTCATCCATTCATTTTACATAAAAATAAATATTTTTTTACATAATAATATTTTTTTTCACATTAAACTTCCTCTGCAGTTTTTGTTCTCTACAGCTCCCTCTAGTACCATGTAAGTAATTCCCTGATGTCTTAACAGATATCCTATCATCCTATCCTTTCTCCATGTCAGTGTTTCCCACGCATTCCTTTCCTCTCTGATTCTGTGCAGAACCTTATCAGTCCACCTAATTTTCAACATTCTTCTGTTGCACTACATCTCAAATGCTTTGATTCTCTTCTGTTCCAGTTTTAACACAGTCCATGTTTCACTACCATACAATACTGTGCTCCAAATGTACATTCTCAGAAATTTCGTCCTCAGACTAAGGCCTATGTTTGATATTGTAGACTTCTCTTAGCCAGGTATGCCATTTTTGACAGTACGAGTCTGCTTTTGATGTCCTGCTTGCTCCATCAGTCATTGGTTATTTTGCTGCCTAGGTAGTAGAAGTCCTGAACTTCATCTAGTTCGTGATCATCAATTCTGATTTTAAATTTCTCGCTGTTCTCATTTCTTCTACTTCTCGTTATTTTCTTCTTTCTTCTATTTGCTCTCAATCCATATTTTGTACTCATTAGACTGTTCATTCCAGTCAGCAGATCATATAATTCTTCTTCACTTTCACTCAGGATAGCAATGTCATCCTCCAGTTGTATCACTCATTCCTTTTCACCTTGAACATTAATTCCACTCATGAACCTTTCTTTTATTTCCATCATTGCTTCTTCGACGTGCAGACTGAACAGTAGGGGCGAAAGACTACATCCCTGTCTTACACTTTGTTTAATCCCAGTACTTCGTTCTTGGTCATCCATTATTATTATTCCCTCCTGGCTCTTGTACCTGCTGTATTTTACCCGTCTATCCCTATAGCTTATCCCTATTCTTCTCAGCATTTCGAACGTCTTGCACCATTTTACATCGCCAAACGCTTTTTCCAGGTCTACAAATCCTATGAATGTGTCTTGATTTTTCTTTAGTCTCGCTTCCATTATCAACCGCAACATCAGAACTGCCTCTCTGATGACTTTACCTTTCCTAAAGCAAAACTGATCGTCATCTAACACCACCTCATTTTTCTTTTCCATTCTTCTGTATATTATTCTTGTCAACAACTGGGATGCATGAGCTGTTAAGCTGATTGTGACATAATTCTCGCACTTGTCAGCTCTTGCAGCCTTCGGAATTGTGTGGATGATATTTTTCTGGAAGTCAGATGGCATGTAGCCAGACATTCGACATACCAACGTGAATAGTCGTTTTGTTGCCATTTCCCCCAATCATTTTAGAAATTGTAATGGAATCTGATCCATCCCTTCTGCCTTATTTGATCGTTAAGTCCTCCAAAGCTATCTTAAATTCTGATTCTAATACCGGATCCCCTATCTCTTCTAAATCGACTCCTGTTTCTTCTTCTATAACATCAAACAAATCTTCCTTCCTCATAGAGGCGTTCAGTGTACTCTTTCCACCTATCCATTTTCTCCTCTGCGTTTAACTATGGAATTCCCATTGCTCTTTTAATGTTACCATCCTTGCTTTTACTTTCACCGATGGTTATTTTGACTTTCCTACATGCTGAGTCAGTCCTTCCGACAATCATACCTTTTTCGACTTCTTCACATTTTTTTTCCTGCAGGCATTTCGTCTTAGCTTCTGTACACTTCCTGTTTATTTCATTCCTCAGCGATTTGTATTTCTGTATTCCTTAATTTCCCTGAATATTTTATATTTCCTTCTTTCATCGATCAACTGAAGTATTTCTTCTGTTATCCATGGTTTCTTCGCAGTTACCTTCTTTGTACCTACGTTTTTCTTTCCAACTTCTGTGACTACCCTTTTTAGAGATGTCCATTCCTCTTCAACTATGCTGCCCACTGAGTTATTCCTTATTGCTGTATTTATAGCCTTAGAGAACTTCAATGGCATCTTGTCTTTCCTTAGTTCTTCTGTATCCCACATCTTTGTGTATTGATTCTTCCTGACTAATGGCTTAAACTTTGGCCTACTCTTCATCACTACTACATTGTGATATGAGTCTATATCTGCCCCTGGCTACGCCCTACAATCCAATATCTGATTTTGTAATATCTGTCTGACCTTGATGTAATCTAACTGAAGTCTTCCCACATAAGCTGGCCTTTTCCAAGTATATTTCCTCCTCCTGTGGTTCTTGAACAGAGTTTTCGCTACTACTAGCTGAAATTTATTGCAGAATTCAATAATTCAATTGCCGGCCGGTGTGGCCGAACGGTCCGGAAACGCCTGACCGCTACGGTCGCAGGTTCGAATCCTGCCTCGGGCATGGATGTGTGTGATGTCCTTAGGTTAGTTAGGTTTAAGTAGTTCTACGTTTTAGGGGACTGATGACCTGAGATGTTGAGTCCCATAGTGCTCAGAGCTTTTTTTTTTTTACCAGAATTCAATTAATCTTTCTCCTTCGTCGTTCCTTGTCCCAAGCCCTTATTCTCCTGTAACCTTTTCTTCTATTCCTTCCCCAACAACTGCATTCCTGTCCCCCACAATTATTAGCTTTTCATCTCCCTTTACATACTGTATTACCCTTTCAATACCGTCATATACTTTCTCTGTCTCTTCATCTTCAGCTTGCGATGTCGGCATGTATACCTGATCTATCGTTGTCGGAATTGGTTTGCTGTCGATTCTGATTACAACAAACCTATCATTGAACTGTTCACAGTAACACATTGTATATCCCACCTTCCTATTCCCTTTATACCATTTTCTGCTGCTGTTGATATTACCCTATACTCGTCTGACCAGAAATCCTTGTGTTCTTTCCATTTCACTTCACTGACCCCTACTATATATAGACTGAGACTTTGCATTCCCCTTTTCAAATTTTCTAGCTACCCTACTACATTCAAGCTTCTGGCATTCCACGCTGCGTCTCGTAGAACGTTATCCTTTCGTTGGTTAATAAATCTTTCTCTCATGGTCACCTCACCTTTGGCAGCCCCTTCCAGAGATCCGAATGGGTGATTATTCCACACTCTTTTGCCAATGGAGAGATCATCATGACACTTTTTCAATTACAGGCCACATGTTCTGTGTCTACATGTTATGTGTCTTTAATGCAGTGATTTCCATCGCCTTCTGCATCGTCATGTCGTTGATCATTACTGATTCTTCGGGCTTTAGGGGCAGTTTCCCACCCACGGACAAGAGAGTGCCCTGAACTTATGTCCGCTCCTCTGCCCTCTTTGACAACGCCGTTGGCAGAAAGAGGCGGACTTCTTATGCCAGAAGTCTTCAGTTGAAGACTTCCGAAGATTTCCGGAATAATAATAACAATAATAATAATATATTGATGAATATTCTGTTGTGACTTGGCAAGACAGCCAAGCCACTAGGAGGTGAAGCCGAAAGGCACGCGTTTAAGCTGGCGTGAGGTCTGGAACAGTTAAAGGATTTGAGTCTAGCAAATAAAGTACGTAGCTGTTGGAATACTTAACTTTAATCCATAATTGGTGAACATCGGTCTGACGGTACATGCATCACCAGATAAATAGCAAATGATAATGGCGCCTTGCTAGGTCGTAGCAAATGACGTAGCTGAAGGCTATGCTAACTATCGTCTCGGCAAATGAGAGCGTAATTTGTCAGTGAACCATCGCTAGCAAAGTCGGCTGTACAACTGGGGCGAGTGCTAGGAAGTCTCTCTAGACCTGTCGTGTGGCGGCGCTCGGTCTGCAATCACTGACAGTGGCGACACGCGGGTCCGACGTATACTATCGGATCGCGGCCGATTTAAAGGCTACCACCTAGCAAGTGTGGTGTCTGGCGGTGACACCACATATTCTTTATTTGATCAGTTTGCAGGAGATAGGGGTCCCCCACCTGGGTAGAGATCACGTCTGCCCTTTTGATTGCTTGCTTCCATATTTCGTGGGAAATATCAGATTGATTAAGTGTGTGGAATACTACAATCTGCGGGAAAAACGCTTGACATATATCTGAGGTCTTTTATGCACCAACATGTGATTATACAATCATTCCTTCACTACAGCAACCCATATCTGGCGAAAAAAAAAACCTTCCGATTGCGTCGTCGCACCGACTGTAGAGCAGATGAGGCCGCCTTGCATATTTCCGCGGATGCAGGTCACGAGACAGGTCCACACACAGGGCTGGCTCATGCCATGCACAAACCAGAAGTCATGCTAACCCTCGAACAAACAGTCAGGTGATGGCAACCCTTTGCACAGTTGTGCCGACATGCAAGAGGTGGTAGGAAGCACTAGCATTCCGCTGTCACAAACGCCAGACATGATGTCTTGCTCTGATTGCAGAGCTGCAGATTTACGGTGGGAATAACATACCGCAAAAAAACCGTAACTATTAAAAACCTAAATATTCCACAAAGATCGCAAAAACTCCTCCCCTCACATATACCGAAAATAGACTCTATAAAACGTACACCCGGTAACAGCTCCGAGCAGATGCACTGTGCTGTAGAAACAACTCCCTTACTGCACACATAACGCAAATCAAATAATAAAATTTCCATCGCAAATAGATCGAAGCACTAAATATATTCGAGGTATTGTAGTACTGACGTTTCAAAACACAAGCAAGCTCCTGCACCACAGCTCTTCCTCTAGACACATCGGCGAAAAAAGCTTTCTGGTCACACATATTCACAGTTGTGAAACATGCGCTGTCTGCCGACTGCCGCGCCGACCAGCGACTTAGTGATGGGGAGCTCATGAATGAGTCGTTTAAATGAACGCTTCACTCCAGTGAAGTGTGAACTAACCAATCAATTTCAATGAACTGGTACTTCAAACACTCCACAGATAGTACACTCCACACTTTTTTTCTAGTTCGTTCACTCACTCTCTTCCCCTCTCCGTCTCCCACTACATTGGCGCTACGTCACTTCAATCCTCCCTGTACTGCCTGTCGACGAATCGCGCGGTGAAATACACTTAGAACAACAGTTGCACTTTGCTTTCACATAACCTAAATCGGCGAAGAAACCCCAAATTTCACTACTTTTACGCGATCGCGTGTTGCTAGCCATTGTATAAGCGTGAATAGACACAAAAACTGCTTTCGATTAAAATAAAGAGGGATTTTACCTGAAATCGTACCAATGACTACAGGTGACAGTTTACGTTTTGAATTTAGAGGGTTATTATTCTCAATAAAAATAAAATCTCCAGCAAAACTTCTGAATAATTACTTAACGTAGGTATATAGACTTTGTGACAGTGGTAAACATACTCATTCTATTTTGGATTAAATTTTAAAAGGAACATAAACTTGGACTGCATTTCGTTGGTAGCCCTAGTTTTCAGTCCATAAATACAACAAATAAGGTTTCACTTGGCAGATGAAGACTCTTTTTGGCGCTTCATGAGAAAATGTCGAGCAAGATTAAACGTAATACCTTCTTTATATGTGACAGGCTTCTCTGTTTATCTTTCCTTTGTCCCCTTCGACCATCCTGTATTTAAATTAACTCAGACGCTGTAAGACGCAAAACGTTGCGTGCACGTTACTGCATAGTTCGGCCATCTGTTGGTAAAAATATGAAGTATTACGAAGCTTTATTGTACGAGCGAGGCGAAGCGAGCGTAGCCGCGGCTCAACGGCGAACTGGGCAACTTCGCCAGGCTTCCGTACTTCATGAATGAACTACTTCATTTGAACGCTTCACGGCAAAGAGTGAAATGAATGAAGTACTTCACGGGAATGAACGAGTTCGACCCATATCTACAGCGACTGCCGCCGTGACCGCCCAGCAATCAACCAATCAATTTACGTGAGCGGAAATAAACGTCCAGCGCAATTACTTACCATACTGAATCTTCTCAAGCAGCACACACGTCTGCTCCTGCCGCTGCTCTACCACCGTACTCACTATAGTCTATTCAGAATTACAGTAGCCGGCCGAAGTGGCCGTGCGGTTAAAGGCGCTGCAGTCTGGAACCGCAAGACCGCTACGGTCGCAGGTTCGAATCCTGCCTCGGGCATGGATGTTTGTGATGTCCTTAGGTTAGTTAGGTTTAACTAGTTCTAAGTTCTAGGGGACTAATGACCTCAGCAGTTGAGTCCCATAGTGCTCAGAGCCATTTTTTTAGAATTACAGTAGAGCGTCGATTATGCGAATGTCCGTCAACCGAACGACGGCTTAACCGAACTGTGTACACGCTCGCACGTGTTACTCTCCCACCCTAAGTCCATCATCCCCCTCACTCCCAAACCAAGTTTCCCACAGTAGTCGCCGCACTGGGCCACCGCTGGTAGAACATTGCTTCTAATGGGGCCTTCACAAGGCGCTGCTGACCGTCCAAGCCGCCGGTCGCTGTGATTCAACAATCAGCACACTTCTGTCGGCTTGGCACTGGCAGTAGAAGTAGCGGCAGTATCAAAGCTGTTCACAGCAACAGCTGCGCCAGCTTAGGCTAGGCGCAAATTGAGACGCGTATAGCGCGTGTGGCGCGACGCAGCGCAGCGCGCGTTTTTGTAACGTCACAGGTTCAAATGGGACCGTGCAAATTGCGACGCTACGCGACTCGGACGCGACGCGCGCCTGCGCCAGGTCGCGCGGCGTTGTGGTTGAGGCACAGTTTCTCGCGCCGCGCATCACGCGTGCCTCGCTAGCACCGTGGGAAGTTTGAGGCGGGGAGCGGAAAAGTAGCCCGGCCATATGCTCACATCGGAACGGAGCATATGAGCAGTCGTAGTATTGCCCATGCGATAAATTTTGCCTTACTGTGTATTAAATTTTAATGCCTTTGGGTAGTGTTTCGTTTTTTCGCCATTTAAACGCTCCAGCTTTCTTCGTTAGTACATTATACTTTTCTGTTATTTATATCTGTATAGTTTTGTTTTTTCTTCTGTCAAGAAAAATGCATAATTCAGTTACTGATGAGCCATTGGCCGCCGGAATTGCATCATATGCCTCCGCGATGTTTTCCGATCGCAAGAAGGGACAGAGGGTAGTGAATAAGGAAGCAAGGAATATTATAAAATCATCTAATAAAGAATCAAGGCAGGAAAGTTAAACAAGGTTATCTTCTCGCTGCCTAGTATGCTGGCGTATCACTCCTATCTGTTACAAAAATTTAGAAAGGGATAATCTGATAATCTCCACAGGTGTGATCCCTTTGTTCTTGTGGTAAAAAGCGTCCAAGATCTGAAGTATAGAAGTTTCACTGTAATTACTCTAATATGGATGTAATAATGTAATACGACACACTGTACTACATGCATGTGAACAACATATTTCCACTGCAAGTTAGAAACAGTCGAAAAGCAGTCACAAATAACAGTGTTTTAATTGGTTCGCCGTGATGAGAAAAATCATTTCAATTGTTGGATGGACATTATCAGCATTAAGAAACAAATTATACAAGAGGCTACACATATGAAGAAAATGGTCAGTATTATTACGAAAGTAGGAATATCCTAAAAGAGTGTTATGATTAAATATATTTAATTTGTTGAAATGTACCGCTGACAAAGGCAGATCTACTTTCATGACAATGTTTTTCGACCTCCAACTCACAAGGCACACATGGCTAGCTTGTGCGTTCCTGTCGCGCACATTATCCTTCGCTGCTGACAAAACTGACCATTGTGTTGTGCGGCAGATCAATGGTTTATTTTTCTCAATAACAACAATTTTATTCGCGATCACAAATTGTCAGTTTGACAAGCCCTAGGTGAGCAACCAGTATCTGGCATTTGCCTATCATTCCGCCTGAAGGAACGCTCGTCATTATTTTAATACTGATCAGATCAAGAGAAGGAATAAAATCCTTTGGTAAGTTTCTATTGCAGTCGCTCAGTGTTAAAAATTCGATGGGTTACGAGAATTCCACCAAAATTCCAACAGAATTGCCAATCTGTTTTTGTGTGAGTTGTTAACCTTTTCTCATTCGAAGAAGCATCACCATTTATGAGTAAAGGCCACATTTCTCTTGGTGACTGGTTTAATTGTACTTCCTTTGTCACAATGTAATTTGCCAGACTCATCTCACAGCAGTTATTGAGACAGAATTCCGAAACGGATGACCTCATTAAACAAGTAATTGGCAATAACAGATCTCAATAGCTTACGAAAAATCTCATAGTATCGGTTTACGGCAACATAAAAGAAGAAATTTCATGTTTATTTTCATACTAGGAAGCTCTTGTTTCGCTAGCTGTCGATAACTCTTAAAAAATTAGTCACTGAAGTGAAATAAATAAAAAAGGAAGTATAAGTAGTGATATATCACCATAGTTAAGAAAGTTCCGTGTGTTTAATAATTGGCAAAACACTCTCCTCCTTGTGTGCCATCATTCGCCAAACTTTCGTTTCGATGTCTCGAGCGGTTTAGGAGATATTAGAGATGTTGCGAGTATTTCATTCTCGCGGACGTGAGATCGGAAGTGAGCGCGCTACATGGGATCCATTTTCTCGAGATCGGAGGCAGATAGAGATCTCCTCCCAAGTCTAAATAAAAATTCAGCATGTTAGCTAAATTTCATACGCAGCAACATATGGTGTAATACGCACCAAACGCAAAATCATAGCGACCCCTAATTTTCGTTGCAAACTTTTTGAGTTTTGCGCAGTGTCTTACTAAAATGTGTACATCACAATAAGAATGGTCATTAGCGAGGTGATAGGCACTTCGTCACGAAGCTGACATATAATGCTACAAATGAGACAAAAATCATATTTTCAGAGAATAGTTTCTGTAAAATCGTTTGAGAAAGATAAGAGGTTGCGCGCGCTTCGGTTCAGTCAGCACAGAGCGTCGCCAGTCGGCGCGCGCGAAGTATGGTGTACGCGTCGCAATGTGGGCTGGACCCGCGCGACCTGTGCGGCACGTGCGTGTCGCGCTGTAGTGACGTGTCACCTCACACGTGTTATACGCTTCTGAATTTGCGCCTAACCTTTAGAGTTGAGGCGTGCCGCTCCGCGCAGTTTGAAGGATTGCGCGCCCCCAAGAAGAGCTTCTCAAGGTGCAGTCACCTTATGTTCTCTGTTACGACCACTTGTGTGCTGCTGCGTGAAGAAGTGAACTTGACGATACAAAATGCTTAAACGTAAATGTGTTGTCCTTTCTATGAGGGACAAGTACGAGATTATTAAAAGGTTAGCAGAAGGTGAATCTGCAACCACATTATCCAATGAGTACAAGGTGGGGAAGTCGACAATTACGGATATAAAAAAACAAAAGACGAGCATAGCAAATTTCATAGCTATGCTTGATTCTACTGATGGATCAACAAGCCGTAAAACTACGAAGCTCGCCACTAACACAGGTCTAGACGATGCTGTTTACAAGTGGTTTACACAAAAGATATCGGAAGGAGAACCTATCTCAGGTCCCATTCTGTGTGAGAAGACAATGCAGTTCAACGAAAAACTTGGAGGGCCTTCGAACTTTAAAGCGAGCACGGACTGATTAAAACGCTTCAAGTCAAGACACGGCATTCGTGAGCTTACAACACAGGGAGAAAAACTGTCGGCTGATTCTTCAGCAGCTGATTCTTTCAAAGTCAAACTAAGGGACGTATTAAGGGAAGAAGATTATGCTCTCGAAAACGTTTACAATGCTGACGAAACTGGACTTAACTGGAAATCTTTACCGAGAAAAACTCTTGTTTCACGTCATGAATTAGCAAATTTGGCAAATAAACATATACAGTTCGATTATCCGAACAAACCAGTTTTCCGAACATCCATGTCCCCCAATTACTTCGGATAATCGACGCTCTACTGTACTTTGGTATTGACAGCTGCGACGGAAGTGGTAGGGAGAGGGCCGCTCAGGAGGCACGGCTCTGATTCAGCCAATCCAGTGATGGCTGTAGCCCATGGAGGTAAAAATAAGAGGAGTTGTCATGACGTCACAAACTTGAAGCCGACCCAAGTGAAGATCCACCATGTTAGCTACCCCAAAACATTCGCTTCTGGCGGTTTGATTCCGTGCAGTCGTGAAGTGTTTTGATAAGAAATGCCGGCTTGTGTCGCTAACGGGTGTACTAATCGTTCTGATGATTGTAGTCTAAAGTTTAAACAAAACACATTTCATTCGTAAGTGGACTTATTTAAACGCTATTTTCTTGTATATACTTGAAATTCTGATGCACTGTAAAGTTTTACAGTATGGTTTTATTTCTGTGATTTCACTTTAGATTTCCTATCAATCCAACGCGAAGAGCTCTCTGGAGGTGAGAAATACACTTGGTTTTCATTGTTTGGTTATTCCCAAGTAACTGAAAAGTCTTGGCAAGAAATATCCTGGAAATAGGAACTAATGTTTTAAAATGCAATAATTTAATATAAAATTAATGTAACTACATGTAGTTAATTAAATCTTCAGTAAAATGTGTCCAACACCTGTTACAGTGGTTAAATTATAAGTACTTAAAGGGTTACATATTTGTTAAAGCAAAGTTCCCTATCTAAGTCCAGGCTATTTAGATCATTACATTAATCACTGTGTTGTCGTGTTACCCTGAAAATTGCTGTCATTTGCCACACTGTATGTTATTTGGTAGGTACAATTTAAAAACAAAGTAGTTGTCTAAACTACAATGGGCCTGACAATCTTAAATTCAGTTCTTTTCCTTCGTAATCCCTGCATACATCTGTGGGACACCAAAGGAAATAAGGTAAGTTTCTGACAAACTTGAACATTTAAAATTTGCATTTGACTTGAAAATGCAACGATTATAAATCGTTGCTTCTAAACTATCAATCATTGCTTTTGGAGTTCTGGCTTTATCAATTATCGACAATAACACAATGAAAGTGAATAGAAATGGATTACGAAAGCACGCTTTCCGTAGCGCATACTTCATTTCTCGGTTATTCGAAGTGTATAAACAAAAAGGAATTACAGTACTGAGGCCAGAAGAGTCATATTTTCGTGTCGTATTACTGTATCGAATGCGCATTTAAGACCAGAAGAACGTTTGAAGTTGCGTTCCTTATACTGTGTTGTTCACTAAAACAGTGTAACATTTACCATATAAAACAAATATCACATGCACATGAGAGAAGTAACGAACAAGAAGCAATTATAAACACTAGTCTGCTAATGTGTTGGGGGATCCAAGATGGCGGCAGGCCCCGCCCACTGGCTTCAAAACAACTTACAGCGTAATTCTGTAGCTCCATCTCCCCTTAATTTACCTTCGTGCTGTAGCCGCAGCTCAGCGGGCACGTGCATACTGAGTTGCCAAATCTCAGTCCACAACACTTCCGTTTGTCCCGCGATTTAGGTTCAGTGAGTGAGTCTGTGCGATCGTTGCGCGCTGTTTGTTCCACTGCAATGCACAGTATGATTTCTGTGACAGTTGCTTGTTGTGTCTTATTTAACATGTCAGAAGAAAGTACATTGAAAGTTAGAAGTGGAAATGTTCGACGTCGTTCTCGTGGACAGGGCATTTCTTTACGAGGACAGTGTAGAGAAATGGTTTGTTTGTTAAGAGCTTACTTTGAGAGTGAAAAAATTAATGGCGTTTGAGACAGAAGAGGAAGTTGGAGAACCATCCAAACTTAGTACTCCCGGGAAGAAACATTCTATGGATAAGCGTGTTACGAATTCAGATTCATTTGCAGAGGATGCAATTCCTCGTCATGTTTACGATTATTATCGCAGAAAGGAACATCCTAAACTCTGAAAGTTATTGGTGACACTTAAAGAATCAGGACTTTTTCCGGGCATTCGAACATCGTTATTCACAGTTTTGTACAATGAAGGATTTCACTACGGACAATTTTGTGGCTGTAAGCTATTGATGGAAAGGGAGGATATTGCTGCATGGCGATACCGATTTTTAAGACAAATATTTAGCATATTCTCCTTAAGACAGCTACAAGAGAAATGTCGTGAGCAGCAGAGGCCACTTTATATTGCTTGCATTGACCTTGTTAAAGCGTTTGATTTAGTGAGCAGAAATGGGCTTTTCAAACTGTTGCAGAAGACTGGATGCCCACCTAAACTACTGCAGATAATTGCCTCTTTCCATGAGAAAACACAAGCAACAATTTGCTTTAATGGTAAAACATCAGAAGCATTCCTTGTTAATAGCGGTGTGAAACAGGGGTGTGTGTTAGCTCCTACATTATTTGGGACTTTCTTTTCCCTTCTGCTCAGATTTGCCTTTGAAGACCGTGAGGAGGGAGTGTATCTACATACGAGGTCTGATGGAAATCTTTTCAACATTGCTCGCCTCAAGGCCAAGACCAAAGTAAATACAGTTGTTATCCGTGAGTTGTTATATGCGGACGATGCAGCTCTAGTAGTGAGCACAGAAGATGAGCTGCAGTATATAACCAACAAATTATCAAATGCCTGTGAAAAGTTTGGTCTACTCATCAGCCTTCAAAAGACTAAGATCATGGCGCAGAACACTACCAACCTTCCATCCATTAGCATTGATGGCAATCCTCTCCAGATAGTTGATGACTTTACCTACTTGGGATCCACAATAGGTAGCAACTTGTCCATGGACACTGAACTTACTAACAGAATCGCAAAGGCATCATCTGTCATGGCTAGATTGAAAAACAGAGTATGGAACAACGGACTGCTTACCACAAAAACCAAATTAAAAGTCTACAACGCTTGTGTTATAAGCACCCTTCTCTATAGCTGTGAGACATGGACAACTCATTCCAGGCATGAATCTCGACTCAACAGCATCCATCTCCGCTGTCCCCGGAAGATCCTTCAGATCTCTTGGAGAGATAGAGTACCCAACACCGAAGTCTTTCATCGTGCAAGCACAACCAGCATCTTTGCACTCCTGAGGCATCGACGTCTAAGATGGTTGGGACATGTCAGGCGCATGGATCCTGAACGGATGCCGAAACAGCTGCTGTACGGCGAACTTCAGGAAGGTGTGAGGCCAGTGGGACGACCGCATCTTCGTTTCAAGGATGTCTGCAAGAGGGACGTTGACCAAGACCAGAATCAATCCAAGTCGCTGGGAAAGCATTGCAGATGACCGTGTCAAGTGGCGAGTAACTGTGCGCAACGGCGTCAAGCTCTCAGAGGACGAACGCACACAGGAACAAATCAGGAAGAGGACAAAGCGAAGAGACAGAGCGGCTTCTGTTCGAAGTGCCTCAAATTTCACATGTCCAAACTGCAGTAGGGACTGCCACTCTCGAGTGGGACTTTTTAGCCACAGCAGACGCTGCAGACTCTGAATCAAGCATGCTACACCATCATCCCTCAAGGATGGACGGGTGCCATTTATTTTATTTAGCATAGATGTTAAGGAAGTGGTTTGGCTCAATGAAACGTGGGTTAATTCTGGTCACGTAGTTAATCAGAGGTGGGTAGACAACACGATTAAAGGAACAATGCAGATGCCGTCTGGTAAGGAGGCAGACTGATTCTACTGCATGCAGACACCTCACAAGGTATCGTACCAAACTGTCTCCTTCTCTTTAAATCGAAGAAGACAGGAGATTATCATGAAGACATAAACCACATTACATTCACAAAGTGGATTGCACAAGCTCTAATACTCAATCTAGATAAACCGTCGACAATTGTTTTAGACAATGCTCCATATCATTCAGATGTTGTTGATAAAGCACCTACCGTGGCAAAGCGAAAGGAAGGAATGATTAATTGGCTTGAGCGTCGTAACGTAAATGTATCTCACGACCTTAAGAAGGTCGAGCTCATGGAAAAAATAAATTTCCATAAACCGCAGTTTCCAAAATATGAAATAGACGAACTGGCAAAAAAAAAAAAAAAAAAAATGGGCATACAATCGTCAGGCTGCCACTGTAGGACTGCCACTTCAAGCCTGTAGTATTGATATGGGCCCAAATTAAAGGTTACGTTACCAGGAACAACCAAAAATTTACTCTCTCCGCAGTAGAAGCATGCACTTAAGAAGGTATTACTCACGTTACCTCTGAAGACTGGACGAAAGCCGTCAAACACACACACAACATTGTGGAAAGAGCATGGCTGTATGAAGGTGCTTTGCAGACTTCAGTAGAAGAGATGATTATCTCTTTAAATGACAGTACTGACAGAGAAACTTCAAGCGTCTGTAATAGCGACGAGAGTGATGTCAGTGGAGTTTTACCATTATCCACATGTAGATGCAGCACAAACAGATTCAGCTACACATTTGGAGTGCGCAGTTTGCATTTGAAGCGCTGGCGTAACAAAATTAATGCACACAAAGTTTTGAAATTTTAGTAGGCGGCATTATTAAATATTAATTCCAAAGAAAGTTGTTGTTGTTGTGGTCTTCAGTCCTGAGACTGGTTTGATGCAGCTCTCCCTGCTACTCTATCCTTTGCAAGCTTCTTCATCTTCCAGTACCTACTGCAGCCTACATCCTTCTGAATCTGCTTAGTGTATTGGTCTCTTGGTCTCCCTCTACGATTTTTACCCTCCAGTACTAAACTGGTGATCCCTTGATGCCTCAGAACATGTCCTACCAACCGATCCCTTCTTCTAGTCAAGTTGTGCCACAAACTCCTCTTCTCCCCAATTCTATTCAATACCTCATTAGTTATGTAATCTACCCATCTAATCTTCAGCATTCTTCTGTAGCACCACATTTCGAAAGCTTCTATCCTCTTCTTGTCTAAGCTATTTATCGTCCATGTTTCACTTCCATACATGGCTACACTCCACACAAATACTTTCAGAAACGACTTCCCGACACTTAAATCAATACTCGATGTTAACAAATTTCTCTTCTTCAGAAACGCTTTCCTTGCCATTGCCAGTCTACATTTTATATCCTCTCTACTTCGAGCATCATCAGTTATTTTGCTCCCGAAATAGCAAAACTCCTTTACTACTTTAAGTGTCTCATTTCCTAATCTAATTCCCGCAGCATCACCCGACTTAATTCGACTACATTCCATTATCCTCGTTTTGCTTTTGTTGATGTTCATCTTATACCCTCCTTTCAAGACACTGTCCATTCCGTTCTTCCAAGTCCTTTGCTGTCTCTGACAGAATTGCAATGTCATCGGCGAACCTCAAAGTTTTTATTTCTTCTCCATGGATTTTAATACCTACTCCGAACGTTTCTTTCGTTTCCTTTACTGCTTGCTCAATATACAGATTGAATAGCAAAGAAAGTACATTTCTAGAATTTAATATGTGCATACATATTACAGTATACAAAATAATGTCTGCAATACATTGGCCGTTTTTGTATTGTTTCTGTTTCTCAGAATAGATGTTGCCCAATTTAAAATACCAAACAAGCATTATTTTATTTTTTGTTGTATTGGAAATAAGGATGCATATCAGAAATATGTCAGTTCCTTACAGGTATAGAGATCTGCTGCCTATCATTACTGTACGCAAGCAGATGATTGTGCATCATATTATTTAGTCCTGTATCTCGCGTTAGAGATCTTCGACACAGCTAAGGTTTGAAACAGATGAAAATTTGATGTTTTCTGGACATTTCATTCGCATAATGTGTACACCTAACTTCAATAACAAAAAACTTTCTCGCATGTCGAAAATTTGGTAATGTCGTTGGAAAGTTGTTTCTTGAACACTGTCGTTTTATTGTCTACATAAACATAAAAAAAAATAAAAATGAAACCATCATGTTGTGGACTGACAAGACAGCCAGTCCACAGTGATGGGTAACCGAAAGGCACGCGTTTAAACTCACGCAGGCTGGCGTGAGGTCTGAAACAGGATACGTAATGAATGCTATAAAGAAAAGTACGTAGCTTCTGGAGTACTTAACTTTAATCCACATTTATAGAACATCGCTCTTGATGATACATGTTATAACCACAATATATAGCAAAGGATTATGGCGCCTAGCTAGGTCGTAGCAATTGTAGCTGAAGGCTATGCTAACTATCGTCTCGGCCAATGAGAGCGTAGTTGTCAGTGAACTGTAGCTATGAACGTCGGCTGTACAACTGGGGCGGGTGCCAGTACGTCTCTCTAGACCTGCCTTGCGGCGGCGCTCGGTCTGCAATTACTGACAGTGGCGACACGCGGGTCCGTCCTATACTAGCGGACCGCGGGCGATTTAAAAGGCTACCACCTAGCAAGTGTGGTGTCTGGCGGTGACACCACACATCACATAGTGAAACTATTTCACAACGAATTACATTCGGCTCAACATTTAAAGATCTAATAATTAGCGTGTGTGAGCGAGTTGAATGAAACATGAGAAAACGCGCGAGTTCCGCGCGGGACTTGGCAACTCTGTTCCGCGCTCACCTGTGCTACTTCCGAACTGTCAATCCTAAAGTAATTCTGAATGCACTATAGTTCACTATTAAGCCATCCAGTGGGCCGCTGGCTGCACACACTGTGAGTCAAGCAGGCACGACTTGAATGTATAGTTCTAACTGCATATCTACCCCAACATAGCATCCCCAGTTTAAAAAATCCACTTTACCCAATCTCAGTCAGAGATGTTGTTGTCCATTCTTCTCGAATTTTTCGGATGGAATGTAGATTTCTTCCTTTTATATGAGTTATTTTCGAAGACAGAAGAAATCGAACCAAACATGCTTTTTCACATCGCTAAAGTGAAAACCCAGTGCAACAGTATGAGACAGGCTATATTTCCTCTAAGTACTTTCTCATCCGGTAAAAAAACTGTCCTTATCAGCTTAAATATCTGTTATGTCCTCCTTTACAGGACTAGAATACTAAAATCATTTTTGGCTAATGACGGAGTGCTAAGAAATGTGTGTGAAATCTTATGGGACTTAACTGCTAAGGTCATCAGTCCCTAAGCTTACACACTACTTAACCTAAATTATCCTAAGGACAAACACACACACCCATGCCCGAGGGAGTACCTGAACCTCTACCGGGACCAGCCGCACAGTCCATGACTGCAGGACCTTAGACCGCTCGGCTAATCCCACGCGGCAGTGCTAAGAGCATGCTGTACTGTTGGGCTGATAATGCATATCACTTTATAAATTCGGTAATCTAGATGATTCTGGTACGATGGAGATCAATCCACGTTTAGGCTGGAGATTGAAATTTCGTTAAAAGATCTCACCGCAACTAAATAACGCCTGTTTACCGACCCAACTCGCGAATCGTATCAGTAGCACTCTCTCCCTCGCTTCCACCCACCTGGCAGAACGTCATTGATATCAAAGTGACTGACTAATTAATTAAATTGATCATGAGAGTCCCTTTACATGGTGTGTAATTTTGTTTCTTGCAGTTGTATTATACTGGTCAGGTAACTCAAATGGGAATGTTTCCATAAGGTGAGGCTCAACAGCAGTAAAGCACTTCATAAAATAAATTTAAACCACCACTTGTTTATTTATCCCATTAGTCACCTAGACATCCTGGATAATGGTTAATAACCGAAACCGGTAGATGACTAATGGAACAAATAAACAGTAGATGGTTAAAATGCATTTTATAACAAAAAAATCAAATGGGATTCCCTAGAGGGAAGGTGCTGTTCCTTTCTAGGAACACCTATTGAGAACCGACATTTGAAGCTGACTGCAGAGGGATTCTGCCACTGCCAACATACATTTCGTCTAAGGACCACGAAGATAAGATATGTGAAATAACGCTTATACCTAGGCATATACACTGATCCCCCCCATGATCCTTAGACCTTGCCGTTGGTGGGGAGGCTTGCGTGCCTCAGCGACAAAGATAGCCGTACCGTAGGTGCAACCACAACGGAGGGGTATATGTTGAGGGGCCAGACAAACGTATGATTCCTGAAGAGGGGCAGCAGCCTTTTCAGTAGTTGCAGGGGCTACAGTCTGGATGATTGACTGATCTGGCCTTGTAACATTAACCAAAACGGTCTTGCTGTGCTGGTAATGCGAACTGCTGAAACCAAGGGGAAACTACGGCCGTAATTTTTCCGAAGGGCATGCAGGTTTACTATATGGATAAATGATGATGGCGACCTCTTGGGTAACATATTCCAGAGGTAAAGTAGTCCCCCATTCGGATCTCTGGGCGGGGACTACTCAGGATGACGTCGTTATCAGGAGAAAGAAAACTGGCGTTCTACGGATCGGAGCGTGGAACGTCAGATCCCTTAACCGGGCAGGTACATTAGAAAATTTAAAAAGGGAAATGGATAGGTTAAAGTTAGATATAGTGGGAATTAGCGAAGTTCGGTGGCAGGAGGAACAAGACTTTTGGTCAGGTGAATACAGGGTTATAAATACAAAATCAAATAGGGGTAATGCAGGAGTAGGTTTAAAAATGAATTAAAAAAATAGGAGTTCGGGTAAGCTACTACAAACAACATAGTGAACGCATTATTGTGGCCATGATAGACACGAAGCCCACGCCTACAGCAGTAGTAAAAGTCTATATGCCAACTATCTCTGTAGCCGACGAAGAAATTGAAGAAATGTATGATGACATAAAAGAAATTATTCAGATAGTGAAGGGAGACGATAATTTAATAGTCATAGGTGACTGGAATTCGACAGTAGGAAAAGGAAGGGAAGGAAACGTAGTAGGTGAATATGAATTGGGGGTAAGTAATAAAAGAGGAAGACGCCTGGTAGAATTTTGCACAGAACACAACTTAATCATAGCTAACACTTGGTCCAAGAATCATAAAAGTAGGTTGTATACATGGAAGAAGCCTGGAGATACTGACAGGTTTCAGAAAGATTATATAATGGTAAGAAAGAGATTTAGGAACCAGGTTTTAAATTGTAAGACATTTCCAGGGGCAGATGTGGACTCTGACCACAATCTGTTGGTTATGAACTGTAGATTACAACTGAAGAAACTGCAAAAAGGTGGGAATTTGAGGAGATGGGACCTGGATAAACAGAAAGAACCAGAGGTTGTAGAGAGTTTCAGGAAGAGCATAAAGGAAAAATTGACAAGAATGGGGGAAAGAAATACAGTAGAAGAAGAATGGATAGCTTTGAGGGATGAAGTGGTGAAGGCAGCAGAGAATCAAGTAGGTAAAAAGACGAGGGCTAGTTGAAATCCTTGGGTGACAGAAGAAATACTGAATTTAATTGATGAAAGGAGAAAATATAAAAATGCAGTAAATGAAGCAGGCAAAAAGGAATACAAACGTCTCAAAAATGAGATCGACAGAAAGTGCAAAATGGCTAAGCAGGGATGGCTAGAGGACAAATGTAAGGATGTAGAGGCTTACCTCACTAGGGGTAAGATAGATACTACCTACAGGAAAATTAAAGAGACCTTTGGAGAAAAGAGAACCACTCGTATGAATATCAAGGGCTCAGTTGGAAGCCCAGTTCTAAGCAAAGAAGGGAAAACAAAAAGGTGGAAGGAGTATATAGAGGGACTATACAAGGGCGATGTTCTTGAGGACAATATTATGGAAATGGAAGAGGATGTAGATGAAGATGAAATGGGAGATATGATACTGCGTGAAGAATTTGGTAGAGCACTGAAAGACCTAAGTCAAAACAAGGCCCCAGGAGTAGACAACATTCCATTAGAACTACTGACAGCCTTGGGAGAGCCAGTCCTGACAAAACTCTACCATCTGGTGAGCAAAATGTATGAGTCAGGCGAAATACCCTCAGACTTCAAGAAGAATACAATAATTCCAATCCTAAAGAAAGCAGGCGTTGACAGATGTGAAAATTACCGAACTATCAGTTTAATAAGTCACGGCTGCAAAATACTAACGCGAATTCTGTACAGACGGATGGAAAAACTGGTAGAAGCCGACCTCGGGGAAGATCAGTTTGAATTCCGTAGAAATATGGGAACACGTGAGGCAGTACTGACCCTACGACTTATCTTAGAAGCTAGATTAATAAAAGGTAAACCTATGTTTCTAGCATTTGTAGACTTAGAGAAAGCTTTTGACAATGTTGACTGGAATAATCTCTATCAAATTCTGAAGGTGGCAGGCGTAAAATACAGGGAGCGAAAGGCCATTTACAATTTGTACAGAAACCAGATGGCAGTTATAAGAGTCGAGGGACATGAAAGGGACGCAGTGGTTGGGAAGGGAGTGAGACAGGGTTGTAGCCTCTCCCCAATGTTATTCAATCTGTATATTGAGCAAGCAGTAAAGGAAACAAAAGAAAAATTCGGAGTAGGTATTAAAATCCATGGAGAAGAAATAAAAACTTTGAGGTTCGCCTATGACATTGTAATTCTGTCAGGGACACCAAAGGACTTGGAAGAGCTGTTGAACGGAATGGGCACTGTCTTGAAAGGAGGATATAAGATGAACATCAACAAAAGCAAAACGAGGATAATGGAATGTAGTCGAATTAAGTCGGGTGATGCTGCGGGAATTAGATTAGGAAATGAGACACTTAAAGTAGTAAAGGAGTTTTGCTATTTGGGGAGCAAAATAACTGAAGATGATCGAAGTAGAGAGGATATAAAATGTAGACCGGCAATGGCAAGGAAAGCGTTTCTGAAGAAGAGAAATTTGTTAACATCGAATATTGATTTAAATGTCAGGAAGTCGTTTCTGAAAGTATTTGTATGGAGTGTAGCCATGTATGGAAGTGAAACTTGGACGATAAATAGTTTGGACAAGAAGAGAATAGAAGCCTTTGAAATGTGGTGCTACAGAAGAATGCTGAAGATTAGATGGGTAGATCACATAACTAATGACGAGGTATTGAATAGAATTAGGGAGAAGAGGAGTTTCTGGCACAACTTGACAAGAAGAAGGGACCGGTTGGTATGACATGTTCTGAGGCATCAAGGGATCACAAATTTATCATTAGATGGCAGCGTGGAGGGTAAAAAACGTAGAGGGAGACCAACAGATGAATACTCTAAACAGATTCAGAAGGATGTAGGCTGCAGTAGGTACTGGGAGATGAAGAAGCTTGCACAGGATAGAGTAGCATGGAGAGCTGCATCAAACCAGTCTCAGGACTGAAGACCACAACAACAACATACATTGATCAGCCAGAACATTATGACCACCTACCTAATAGCTGGTATGTCTGCCTTTGGCAGGTACAACAGCGGCAACGTGTCATGGCAATGAAGCAATGAGGCCTTGATGGGTCGCTGGAGGGAGGTGACACAACATCAGCACATGCAAGTCACACAATTCCCATTAATTCTTGGGAGGTTGCAATGAGCTGTGACGCCTCGTTCAATCACATCACAGATGCGTTTGATCGGGTTCAGATCTGGCGACTTGGGGGGGGGGGGGGGGAGGGGAGACAGCACATCAACTGGAACTCGCCACTGTGTTCCTTGAACCACTCCATCACACTCCTAGCTCTGCGACATCGTAGGTTATCTTGGTAACAATTGCCACTCCAGTCAGGAAACAAGATCGTCATGAAGATGTGTATGTGGTCTGCAACCAGTGTACGATACTCCTTGGCCGTCATAGTGGCTTGTACGACCTCCACTGGAACCACTGATGCCCACGTGAATGTTCCTCAGAGCAAACTGGAGCCTCCACCAGCTTGTCTCCGCCCCACAGCACTGGTGTCAAGGAGCTGTTCCCCTGGAAGATGACAAATTCGATCCCTGCCATCGGCATGACGAAGAAGGTATCTGGATTCATCAGACCATACAACGTTCTGCCACTATGCCAACGTCCAGTGCTGCTGGTCACGTGTCCTTTTTAGGTTGTAGTTGCCTATGTCATGGTGTTAACATTGGTATGTGCATGGATCATTGGCTGCTGCAGAGGCCCATTATTATGAGTGTTCAGTTCACCATATTTTCAAACATACTTGTTCTCTGGCCAGTATTAAAGTCTGAAGTCAGTTCCCCCACAGTTTGACACCTGTCCTGTTTTACCAGTCTGCCCAGCCTACAGCGTCTGACAACTGTGATGAGGGGTGGCCGTCCAACACCATAACGTCTGGACATGGTTTCACCTTGGTTTCGCCACATGTTAAAGACACTCACCACAGCAGTCTTCGAACACCCGACAAGTCGCACAGTTTCCGAAATGCTTGTGCCAAGCCTCCAGGCCATCACATTGTGACCTACGTCAAACTAAGATAGATTGTGCGCCTTCCCCATTCTACTAATGGGCAAAATGCTCACTAATACTACATGCACCGTGTATATGCCTGAGTAGCAGTCATTCTTCGTCAGGTGACGCTGCAATGGCCTGTTTGTGTTTATATCGATAGTAGGTAGGTGATCATAATGTTCTGGCTGAGCAGTGTAGACAGTCTTCTTTTCCCTCGCTCTGTTTGCGTGTGGAATAGAAAAGTAAATGACTATTGGTGGCACAGGGAACCCATCGCCACGCACTGTACGATGGCTTGCGCTGTGTGCATATAGATGTCAGCCCATCCATTTACATACACACAAAACTCACAGAAGAATGTTGCCTCTTATTTATCGAGAAAACAAAAGACTGAACTTCTGCTGCTGATTGTCTCTCGGTAAAAACCTTCGTATTAGCCGGTAATTTCCTCACTGCCATCACTTCACGAGTCATGTGTGAGAGATTGTAATATGTTTGTCCACAACACTTAAGAAAAAAACGTTATAGAGCTCACCTATCAACCCCCCTTTTGTCAGAGTATAGCTTACCTGACTTATTCTCTCGAATCCACCAGTTTTCGTTATATAGTACCTGAAACTGCCTGATTTCGACAAGTAAGAGATTTCTCCCGCCAAGACACAGACCCCTGCTAATTTTCTCGAAAATCCGTCACATTCAACCAGCACTATTCCATTAGCTAGAAAACTGTCTAGTCCTCCACCCGTCACTCGCGAGGTAGAGAGAGTAGTAGGGCAACCTTCTTACCACCCCACTCTCCATTGTTGCCAGATGTATCCAAGATGACGGCGATCACGTCATCCAAAATGGCGGCCTGTAGACTAGGCAACAGCACATGACATCATCCAAGATGACGACCGTGATGTCAGCTGATGACGCCATCCAAGATGGCGGTCGTGATGTCAGCTGATGACACAAGTATGTGATGTCAGGTGATGTCAGCTGATGATACGATTGATGTCATTAAAGATGACTGCCGCTACGTCAGCTGATGACGTGAGTGCCATTAGCCAAGATGATAGGAAAGTGCCATGCCCCCCTGGTGGGAAGTTTGAGTTTTGGAGGGAAGATAGGTAAATTGGGCTACCTCCATTAACCTATTAAAATGGCAGGAAAGAAAGGGCACTTGGTCTATCTCTACTAATCTAAGTCATCCAACTGCCACCTCTTCCTAAAAAATTAGAGGCAGTACTGCCATCAAGTGTGTTTACCCCAAGTTCCAGAGTCCAACTGACCTAGTACACAGTACTGCCACAAGAGGACGCTGACATCCCTTCTGTAATGTAATCCGAGATGGCGGTCTGGTGGTGGAAACGAATGGCCTCATAACACGAAATTCAGTTTGTGGGGGTTGGATTTCTCTTGCTCATCGTTCTCTGCTGTTTGGAAACATGTATGTCTTGTAAGAAGTAATTACATGGAGCACACATGTTGCATAACCTAATGTTCAACACTCTACTCTAGGTGTCTTAATCTAATGCTTGGCCCTTTGTTGGCACTTAACCTATTGTTCTGTTAAGTGGTTTTCCATATCACGTCCATTTCCTTAAACTTTGATACCAAATTAAGTAATCAGTTATATCCTCCCACGATTTTCTGGTACACTTTTCGAATTTAAGTGCTTTTAAACGCCATTTCTGGCGCATTTTTCATGGTCACCCACCCCCTTACACTATTATACTGCTTTTTACATAGAAATTATGCAAATTACCTAGTGTTCAGCACTTAACTGCTGTTCTGCTCCATGACACCCACTCACACACACCCTCCCCTTAACTATTGTACCGCTAACACCATGTTGATATAAAAACTTTGTGCTAATTAAGTAAATCGATATTTTTCACATGTATGGGAAAGTTTTTTTATAAACACAACATCTTATTGGTAGGTGAAATCGATGGAATACAGTTTAAACAAAAGATCACTAGTAAAAATACAGATAGCCATATTGCACCCCCAATAATCTCTCAAAGCGCCCTACATATCGTCAAATATGGAGTGACTCTTACACAATTACACTTATATCTGACTGAAGACAGGAGCTTGAATATTAGAGTGTGAAACCGATCGCCAACCCAGCACTATATCACCACATACCATGTCGATGTAGTAAACATACAATTTGTATCCTGCACCAGCTTCAGCCACACGGTAATAGAACCGGCTGTGGCAGACCCAGCACAGTATTGGCACAGTTGTAGGCCGGCACTTGCAGAACAGTTACTAGTGATCAATATCCATTGCTTCTATGGACATTGCCTATAGCGAAGAACGTTGCTGTTTCCATGTCACACATCACTTGCGACACTTGCTGTAAATACAATGTTAAGTATTGTCAATCTTCATTACCATAATAAAAATTATTGATGTGATTTGCTTAAATTGTTGTATAGCATTCCGAGAATGCAGCATCTTTTAGGCACACTATATGAGATGAGGGGGCAGGACCCCACCCTATACACCTTCAAATGATAATCCCGCTACTTGTCGGGAAGCCTATGCTTTTGGAATGTGAAGTTCTGTGGTCAGTGTTCTGACATATCACCAGACGTGAGTGGGAAGTATACAGACTACTATCCCTGTAAAAAATTATGTACGTCTAGCCTTAAGGGGAGGATATATTTGATGTGGGGAAGTGTGATTTCAATGCACTGGCGAGTACATACGACCATAAGGGGTGACAGATTCATTTAATAAACACCTGCACAATACATCAATGAAAGGATTCTATTGGATCTGCTATAGTGTACAAACAGGGCAGGCAGCATGTCTGTAACATCGTGGATACATAGAACATCCTCTCATGGGCTCCCCTAAGCAAATCCTCACACATTCTTTGTGGAACGAGTGCACCAACTCATGTCAGTGATGTCTTTCCAACCCTTTTGTCCAAGGGAACCCTGTTGATTATCACACAGTGCTGGACCCCTGTGCTTTACACTTATTTGGGAGAGTCTTGGTGATATGCGGCACCTTTTGGAAGTGCTGACTGAAAATATCTGCACTCTGTGCTCGAATATGATTGGCTAGAAGTTGTAAATGTCAAATAATTTCGTAGACCTGAGGAGAATCGAGACATCAAGCCAGTATGAGTGTGGACATAGCATAATTTTTTTGGACACTACACACATATGAACAGTAATTGCATTGTGTGTGTGAAATGTGCATGTGTTGGAATATAAAGTTACTGTGGTCAGTGTTCCAACACACACACGGAAAATTATGTGGGTGGGACTATGTCTGGTTATAAGAGAGGTATAGATTTGACATGGAAGTAACAGTAAGGAGTATGAAATATTTTACATGGAAAATTATGTCCAGTCATAAGGAGGATATAGATTTACGTGGGTAATTGATACTTCCAAATCCACAGTCATCAGGAGGAGGTGTTTTCAATACTTCACTCATATTCGAATGTCAACAGATTATTACTGTGATCGTAATATTTGTCTGTAATAACATTGATAAATATGTGGCTGGTTTCCTGGGACGTTCTGCTTGGTGTCTGGGCGTGTAGTGGAGGTAGCCAGCGGGGAGAACGAATGAACATTTCCGGCATAAGGTGCTAGCCGCCGCTGAGCCTCCTGAACCAGCCAGGTGGGGTATGTGTGAACACTTGACCTATCCATGTCATCCTCTGGGCAGCGAACTAATACTCAGTAGGTGCTGGGCAGCCTTTGCGATCACGTGTGTTGTGAGTATTACTGGTTTTTACGTGGAAATTTGATAAATTTCAATATGGTGAGTGTTTCCACTGGACAATTATTCTCCCCCTTGTAAATTGGCTGTTTGGCAGTCACGGTGGCAGTTTCTCTGGCCTCTGGGCATCCGGTACAGCGGGCATGCAGACGGAACCAATGAGATTCAAATATTGAATGAAAGTTCCAGAAACCCTTGTTCGAATGTGGGGCGGTGTGACCCGTGACATCACACTTCTTTGTCGGGGCTGGAAACTGTAGCGAGACAAGTCGTTACAAGTTTCAAGATGCTACTCTAGGCGGGTGTAAAACGAATGTGTGCAACGGAAAATACTAAACGCCAAAATGAAGATCTGGCCGTGTCTGACTACCCCCTGAAGCAGATTTTAGGATCTCTTAATGGTGATATCTCCTCCTTCTTTCTCTTTAACATATAAATTACAACATAAACATAAATGAATGATGAAGGGAACAAGTAACGACAAAATTATAAATGCTGTTTCTGCTTATACATTTATATACTACAAAAGTTTATATATCAATGTCCATCGGACATAAAAAGACACAAATGAATTTCCTAACTAATATGATTGATCAGTCGCTCAAATCTGCCCCTTTTATGGCTACGCGATCTAATATAAATAACGCGAGATGACTGACATCATATACATACCAAACACTAGAAGACACTACTTTCAAAGATGATCTGCAGTGGTGTGCAACCTCAGGGGAAATAGAACTTACGTGATCACAGCTTTTAAGCTTTACAGCCCTAATATGCCGAAGCAGTTAGCAATGTCATATGTACTGTGCCCGGTGCGTCGGAGTGATGCTTCTCGTACACGTCTGCGAGGATGGAGGAACTCCAGCCACAAAATAAAAATTCTTTCAAACACTAGGACGGCAGAAGGCGGTCCTCCGCCTAGTACTATACAATGCTGTCTTTTCCTCTCAGTGTTCTACAGACAATAAACGCGAACTCTCAACCAAAAGGACGGAAATCAGATAACGTCTCTTCGTGACTATAGGCGGAAGAAGTGCTCTCAATCACTGAATGCTGCGTACTCAAAGACGACTCCCTACCTGGAGGCGAAGCCCAGAATCGTATGAGTTTGCAACAGTACAGTGCCTAATCTTAAGAAAGCTATTGAAAATTTCAATACTGACCTCGATGCACTATCAAAATGGGCACAGGACGTAGGACTAAAACTAAACCCATCTAAAACCCAAGCGGTATTTGTTGGTCACTCTAACTCATTAGCCCAAAACATCGGGAATTCGTACCATCTCTTATACTAAATGGAACAAATATTAACTTCTCTCCCTCAGCAAAGAGTTTGGGAGTAGTAATAGATGAAAATCTAAATTGGACAGAGCACGTAACTGCAGTGTGCAAAAAAGCATCAGCATCCCTTCATGTCCTACAAAAATATAAAAAACTCTTCCCTTTCGATCTGAAAAAGAAATTAGTACAAACGCTTATACTCTCAATCATTGACTACAGCGATATTATCCTACAAGGCCTCTCTCAGGAAAATTCGCGACGTCTGGAACTGGTCATGAATGCCTGCGTCCGATATATCTGTGACGTTCGACTTTTTGATCACGTCACCAGCATATGCAAAATTGTCCTGGCTGCGTGCAGACAAACGCAGAGATTTCCATACACTCTGTCTCATCTACTGCCTTATAAATGTACACTGTCCCTCATATCTCTCCTCGTCCTTAAAGCTTATGTCGGAACAGCATGACAGAAACACACGCCGGCCGCGGTGGCCGTGCGGTTCTAGGCACTTCAGTCCGGAACCTCGTGGCTGCTACTGTCGCATGTTCGAATCCTGCCTCGGGCATGGATGTGTGTGATGTCCTTAGGTTAGTTAGGTTTAAGTAGTTCTAAGTTCTAGGGGACTGATGACCTCAGATGTTGAGTCCCATAGTGCTCAGAGCCATTTTTCAAGAAACACACGTTCCCATCATAATAATATCCTCTCTGTTCCACTGCATCGATCAGTCACCTACTCCAAGTCCTTTACAGTAGCGGGAACCCGACTCTGGAATAACCTCCTTCGTTATGTTAGAGTACTTAAAAACATGTCCGGCTTCAAAAAACAGTTAATTACACATCTACTTAAGCAACAGTAATGCCTTCTTCTGTACGTGAATGCACTTCTCCTCATTACTTCCCTCTTTCCCCCTCCTTAAATCCCCCTTCCCCAAAACTCGCTGTACTAGTAAACATCTACTTTACACACCAAGATATTAATGTACATCTGCACAAATCTACATTACTATTGCCAATTTTTCTCATGTTTATCATTATTACTGTATTTGACTTTTTTTACTGTTATTATTATTGCTTTTATCATAATTTGTATGTATAGCACCTATTGTAAAAATACTTCCAGCATTTACTTTATTAGGTGTCAGTCCTTACTCTTTATTCATATTGTCACTAGAGTAATCTAATTTTTTTATTTAAACTATTGCCATGATGTAACTCTGATGTGTGGAATGCTGCATGTGTGGAACACTGGTCCGATGTAAGAGAGGGCCTGATGCCCCTAATCTGATCAGGTTAAATAAATAAATAAATAAATAAATAAATGAATATAACTATAAAATCTCCTGAGAGCAAAGACAGCAAGTCCGTCTGTACCAAAAAAGCTGATACTGAGCGACCGTCAGACATGGGCGCTCAAAAACGGAAGACCACATTCTCTCCACCGCTAGCTTCCCGGCAAAGTTCGGCTCCCATCTTTCGTAACTGCACAAAGCGAATCATATTCTCGAAACCGTGGTATATTATCCCTCTGTGCAGATTCTTACGAACGCCAACCAACCATATTTTAGTCTTTTGTCGTCCAGTGTGGAAAGTTTGCGAGGAAACAACTATCCCCGTTAATTAGGAATTCATACAATGGTACGCTTCTCAGAGCAAAAATCCTTGGAGATAACCCAGCCCGCGTGATTTCCCATTAACGTTTCCTTGTCCCTCTCTGCTACGTCAAAGATTTTCAGAATTTTTCGGTTATCCTTCCGGCCTAGCTACAATACCGGCCAACTGACATTCTATTGTGCTTCAGCGCGCAGATGCTCCGACCGTCCGTCTAGGGCTACTTCCTGTGCTAAGCGGGACCAACACACCTGTGCGAGCTTTTCCACCCACAGCCTGGGTTACGCCCAGCGTTTCATTTCTACTGGCGTTCCAACCTCTACTAGTATAGGCAATCATTGGGTCAAATGGCTCTGAGCACTATGGGACTTCACTTCTGAGGTCATCAGTCCCCTAGAACTTAGAACTACTTAAACCTAACTAACCTAAGAACATCAGACACACCCATGCCCGAGTCAGGATTCGAACCTGCGACCGTAGCGGTCGGGCAGTTCCAGACTGTAACGCCTCGAACCGCTAGGTCACCCCGGCCGGCGGCAATCATTCATTACGCCGTTTTGATAATAAAGATACTCCATTACCTTTCATGCAATAAGCGTTGACACCTATTTACAAGGTGTACGTGACAATGTCATTCTTCTTTAAATATTCATTTATACGATGTACAACCTATCAAATGATACATAATTCCGGCTGTAAATCACGACAAAGTACACTCCTGGAAATTGAAATAAGAACACCGTGAATTCATTGTCCCAGGAAGGGGAAACTTTATTGACACATTCCTGGGGTCAGATACATCACATGATCACACTGACAGAACCACAGGCACATAGACACAGGCAACAGAGCATGCACAATGTCGGCACTAGTACAGTGTATATCCACCTTTCGCAGCAATTCAAGCTGCTATTCTCCCATGGAGACGATCGTAGAGATGCTGGATGTAGTCCTGTGGAACGGCTTGCCATGCCATTTCCACCTGGCGCCTCAGTTGGACCAGCGTTCGTGCTGGACGTGCAGACCGCGTGAGACGACGCTTCATCCAGTCCCAAACATGCTCAATGGGGGACAGATCCGGAGATCTTGCTGGCCAGGGTAGTTGACTTACACCTTCTAGAGCACATTGGGTGGCACGGGATACATGCGGACGTGCATTGTCCTGTTGGAACAGCAAGTTCCCTTGCCGGTCTAGGAATGGTAGAACGATGGGTTCGATGACGGTTTGGCTGTACCGTGCACTATTCAGTGTCCCCTCGACGATCACCAGTGGTTTACGGCCAGTGTAGGAGATCGCTCCCCACACCATGATGCCGGGTGTTGGCCCTGTGTGCCTCGGTCGTATGCAGTCCTGATTGTGGCGCTCACCTGCACGGCGCCAAACACGCATACGACCATCATTGGCACCAAGGCAGAAGCGACTCTCATCGCTGAAGACGACACGTCTCCATTCGTCCCTCCATTCACGCCTGTCGCGACACCACTGGAGGCAGGCTGCACGATGTTGGGGCGTGAGCGGAAGACGGCCTAACGGTGTGCGGGACCGTAGCCCAGCTTCATGGAGACGGTTGCGAATGGTCCTCGCCGATACCCCAGGAGCAACAGTGTCCCTAATTTGCTGGGAAGTGGCGGTGCGGTCCCCTACGGCACTGCGTAGGATCCTACGGTCTTGGCGTGCATCCGTGCGTCGCTGCGGTCCGGTCCCAGGTCGACGGGCACGTGTACCTTCCGCCGACCACTGGCGACAACATCGATGTACTGTGGAGACCTCACGCCCCACGTGTTGAGCAATTCGGCGGTACGTCCACCCGGCCTCCCGCATGCCCACTATACGCCCTCGCTCAAAGTCCGTCAACTGCACATACGGTTCACGCCCACGCTGTCGCGGCATGCTACCAGTGTTAAAGACTGCGATGGAGCTCCGTATGCCACGGCAAACTGGCTGACACTGACGGCGGCGGTGCACAAATGCTGCGCAGCTAGCGCCATTCGACGGCCAACACCGCGGTTCCTGGTGTGTCCGCTGTGCCGTGCGTGTGATCATTGCTTGTACAGCCCTCTCGCAGTGTCCGGAGCAAGTATGGTGGGTCTGACACACCGGTGTCAATGTGTTCTTTTTTCCATTTCCAGGAGTTTATGTAGATGAGTGCTTGTAAGGTGCGAAATTATAGTCACCTTACAAAGTCTCTCTCTCTTTTTGTGTCACTGGTCCAACAAGTCTGAGAGTTCCTGAAGCCCCTTGTTCGACTGTGAGGTGGTGTGATTAGCGATGTCACACCTCTTTGTCAGAGCTGTAGTGAGACGAGTCATTACGAGTCTCTATCTTTTTGTGTCATCACTCCGGCAGGTCCGAGAGTTCCAGAAGTTCGTTCATCTGTGAAGTATACTGTCACTCTACACATGTCCCATCTTTATTTGGTTGAGAAAACATAGACTGTGATGTGTTGTTTGCATCGAGATGGTGGAACACCAGTTGAAGAGACATCTGCCGCCTCTCTAGACATAAGGAACACATGCTATTTTGAATATTAAAATCTTAGGTGACTTTGTAAAGTACAAGGATGATCTGGAATCTGTTATACCATCGGCATCGGTAGTCGTTAAAAAATACAAGTGGAACTACCAGTTTCCTCTGTTTTCGAATTTTCACGTAAAAATCATAGACAAGAAAACTTCCTGCATATTCATAGCTACTTAATAGTTTGCAGCATGTCTCACATTACGACGGCGCTTAAGTTTCGGCTCTCAAGGGATATAATTTCCACTCTTTATCTTCAGAATTATACTGTGCAAGCGATCACTAGCGTACTGCTATTTGGTTGATATCGAGAACAGTCGCGTAAATGGTATGATATGCCGGCAACCCATGTGAAAATACGTGAAATTCTAGAAATTTTCACACACTACTCGACGATTTCAGCATTAAAGTGTCACAAATATCTTCGTTTTGGCGTCGTGTGACGAGGACCTCCCGTTGGGTAGACCGTTCGCCTGGTGCAAGTCTTTCGATTTGACGCCACGTCGGCGACTTGCGCGTCGATGGGCATGAAATGATGATGATTAGGACAACACAACACCCAGTCCCTGAGCGGAGAAAATCTCCGGCCCAGCCGGGAATCGAACCCGGGCCCTTAGGGTTGACATTCCGTCACGCTGACCACGCAGCTACCAGGGGCAGATTTTGGCGTGAAAATAGGATATTGCAGCTGATATCGGTTTCAAGATCGGTAAATTAATTCGTGAATCACCAAGCATTTCTCATCAGTAGAGCTGAGAAAGTAAGAATTCTTGTAACCCCAGAGTTTGGAGATGGTCACAACTCGTTGCCGAAACTACGGCAGCAAGCAGGCAGGGCCAGAAACAATACCGTTGGCAGACGCATGTGTGCCGGAGGAACCAGTCCAGCCTTTGCATACCATTTCAGAGAGGCAAAGGGCGCCCCGATTGTGCATCAGGCGAGTGTGTGCCGGGGCTGTTGTGATTGTTAGCCAGGTACATGGCGCTCCGAAATCGCGGATGAAATGCGTTTGTCGGCCGGGGATATCTACTGCTACGACTACATACAGGTCACGTCCCACTGTTTTTGGGCTCTGCGTGTCTCTGCGTTATATGTAGGAGTGTCTGTCGGTCGAAAGTTATAGGCAGGGTACAGCAGTAATGATTCTGTATGGTGCAGGATACGAATTGTGTTTACTACAGCGACATAGCGATACAGTTTGGTGATGCAATCGGGTTGGAGATCCGTTTCACGCCGAAAAATTCCAGCTTTCCTCGACAGTAGAAGAGCAGTGTAATTGAGGAAGTGTCTTTGGCGATAGTTCCCGTATTTCATGATATGTAGACCACTTTTACAGGATTTAACTGTCAGTGCAATATGACTACTGTATGTTTTTCGATCTGTACAAAAAAGTTTTCCACTGAAATTTTCGTAATTTCTCCATCTGTAGAAAGTGGCAGACAGTGCTCCGACACCAGCAACAGTATTTTGGAGGGTAAATTCGGTAGGCACCAATGAGATTGGTCCATTCACAGGAACTCCATGACGTCAGAGAGCCGCAAGACATCCTTTCTTTGGGGGGGGGGGGGCACAGGGGTCTCTACAGACTGGTTCGAACAAGAAAAGGAGAGAACAAGGCAATGACAGAAAGTTCTGTGACGTCTGAGAGTCACGTGATGTCTTTTCTGTTCAAATGTTCAGAAACAAGCCCATGCACACCAGCCTCCTCTGGTTCACACACGTGGGATACTGTCCTCCAACCATCATTGTGGCTCAGAGCATCTCCAGACCAGCAGTTGTATGACATCGAAAATTCGCTGAAAATTTCAGCCTTTTTTTTCAATAGTCAGACAGTGCTTCGAATTCTAGGAGAATCTTTTAGACACCTGATCTGCTATGCCTGTGTTTTTTCCGCAGTCTGTTGTAAAGTAACTAAATATGTCAAAAACTTTTAGACATGTTATTGTTCAGATCTTCCTGTCTGTGCTTAGACACTAGTGTGGGTTACCCATTGTACAACTGCGTCCCAGAAAGTGAGGAAAATAAAAAATAAGTGCTTTAACATCCATGACTCCAGCAGCAAAAATAAGTCCACAGAGCGTTTCAGAAGAGTGAAGAACACCAAATTTTTTTGTCCCTGACAGTGTCTCTAAACAAGCAGCTGAAACTTGAAATGTGGGGGCACAGGGCGGCGGAAAGTGGAGGAGGGGGCAGTGGAGTACACAGAAAATAAATAAATTACAGTAACCTAATCTTCCTCTCTGGCAGTTGAGCAAAGACTGACCGTTTCCTAGCATTTCCAGCGACGGTGTCGTGATGGAGGGGGTGGGTGACGTCATAGGTGTGGTGGGTCAGGGGGTCCAGTTAGGTTAATGTAGATAGCCTAACTGACCTATTTCCAGCCAAAATTTGAAATTATCTGTCATTTTCAGGGTGTGGGGAAGTGACGTCATGCGAGAGAAAACCCAGCCGCCATTTTGAATAAATTAGCTGGCCCAGGACATCCTCTGTTTGTCTACTATTGCAGTCAGCGAATTAATTTCAAAGTATTTTGTACAGCTGTGGATCGTCAATACTGTCTGTTCTTGCATGTAAGGTTCGTATAATTGCTAATCTTAGAAACAAATGAACTAACCTCCTGATATACTTTGCATATTTCCACTCAGTAACATCTTACGGAATAATTTTCTGGGGTAACTCACCACTTAAAAAGTATTAATAGCCGAAAAGCGAGCAGTAAGAACAATAGGTAGTGTACAGGCATGTACATCATATAGGTAAGTCTTTAAGGAGCTAGGCATTTTAACTGAGCCATCACAACGAAATACACCATAAATAATCTGCCAGAATTTGAGACAAACACAATGTCCATACCTATGATACTAGAAGGAAAAATGACATTTATTATCCACTAGGAAAAACGCTCCTATCTTAGTACAAAAAGTCGAATAAGTCCTGGACAGAGTTAGGAATATAAGAGAATGGGACTAGCTTTTCGACATTTCTGGCAGTTTTGAGGACTTTTAAATCAAAACGTCTTGACATATTTGCTCTTTTTTAGTTGTTGGTATTAGTAGCCATGCCATGTAATATAATGCATTGTGTCAGTAGTGGGGCACGAGCTCTGCTGGTGCATTTTGTTACTGCAGGTTGCCTACATCAGGGTCAGGTATGCACTCAGGGACAAACCTATTGTTCTCCTTTGATTGACAGGTCATTAACCTAGTGTTCTCCTTTGATTGACCGGTCTTTAACCTGTTGTTCTGCTAAAAGGATCCTTACTTTTGATTGACAGGTCCTTAACCTATTGTTCCCCGCCCTCCTTCCCCCCACCCCTCAAGAAATCCCCAACCCACCCCCTCGCTGCTACAGGTATACTTTCAGGTCTGAGTTATTGGAATAGCCCCTCTCACTCTTATCAGTTTGATTGACTGCTTAATTAAATTGATCAATTACTCTGGTAACCCACCTCCCAGAAACTGTCGGGAGAAACACTCATTTGATCGGTCATTTGGAGGAAATTCGATTGCAGTGTATGGAATATTGTTTAAAAAATTTAGACAATATATGGGATATTGTTTAATTATTTATGGCTATGTATGGAATATAGTTTATTTATTTAGTTAAGGAATTTGTCAGGAAATTGACTGCAAGGAATGGAATATTATTTAAACAATTTAGACAAGGTGTGGAATATAGTTTATCTAAACAATTTAGGAGATTCAAGGTAGCGTATGGAATATAGTTTAATTATTTATTTAAAGAATTTTTCAGGAAATCGATCCACCTCTCCTCCTCTCCCTTCCCCTCTTCCCCTGCCCTCCTCTACCTGGAAAATGACGGCTCTGTGGTGGAGAGCAAGGATCTCGCAAAGGCAAATTCAAGAATATATTGTTTATTTATAAAAAAAACTCAGTTTGTGGGGGTTGAATTTCTCTTGCTCATCATTCTCTGCTGTTTGAAAAGTGCAGGTCTTGTAAGAAGTAATTACACCGATCGCCCTTCTTTTTACTCCTATCTCACATGGAATACCGTCATGAAACACACATCACGTGTAATTACACAGTTTAAACCTTTCTACATCTACATCTACATCTACATTGATACTCCGCAAGCCACCCAACGGTGTGTGGCGGAGGGCACTTTACGTGCCACTGTCATTACCTCCCTTTCCTGTTCCAGTCGCGTATGGTTCGCGGGAAGAACGACTGTCTGAAAGCCTCCGTGCGCACTCTAATCTCTCTAATTTTACATTCGTGATCTCCTCGGGAGGTATAAGTAGGGGGAAGCAATATATTCGATACCTCATCCAGAAACGCACCCTCTCGAAACCTGGACAGCAAGCTACACCGCGATGCAGAGCACCTCTCTTGCAGAGTCTGCCACTTGAGTTTATTAAACATCTCCGTAACGCTATCACGGTTACCAAATAACCCGGTGACGAAACGCGCCGCTCTTCTTTGGATCTTTTCTATCTCCTCCGTCAACCCGACCTGGTACGGATCCCACACTGATGAGCAATACTCAAGTATAGGTCGAACAAGTGTTTTGTAAGCCACCTCCTTTGTTGATGGACTACATTTTCTAAGCACTCTCCCAATGAATCTCAACCTGGTACCCGCCTTACCAACAATTAATTTTATATGATCATTCCACTTCAAATCGTTCCGTACGCATACTCCCAGATATTTTACAGAAGTAACTGCTACCAGTGTTTGTTCCGCTATCATATAATCATACAATAAAGGATCCTTCTTTCTATGTATTCGCAATACATTACATTTGTCTATGTTAAGGGTCAGTTGCCACTCCCTGCACCAAGTGCCTATCCGCTGCAGATCTTCCTGTATTTCGCTACAATTTTCTAATGCAGCAACTTCTCTGTATACTACAGCATCATCCGCGAAAAGCCGCATGGAACTTCCGACACTATCTACTAAGTCATTTATATATATTGTGAAAAGCAATGGTCCCATAACACTCCCCTGTGGCACGCCAGAGGTTACTTTAACGTCTGTAGACGTCTCTCCATTGATAACAACATGCTGTGTTCTGTTTGCTAAAAACTCTTCAATCCAGCCACACAGCTGGTCTGATATTCCGTAGGCTCTTACTTTGTTTATCAGGCGACAGTGCGGAACTGTATCGAACGCCTTCCGGAAGTCAAGAAAAATAGCATCTACCTGGGAGCCTGTATCTAATATTTTCTGGGTCTCATGAACAAATAAGGCGAGTTGGGTCTCACACGATCGCTGTTTCCGGAATCCGTGTTGATTCCTACATAGTAGATTCTGGGTTTCCAGAAATGACATGATACGCGAGCAAAAAACATGTTCTAAAATTCTACAAGAGATCGACGTAAGAGATATAGGTCTATAGTTTTGCGCATCTGCTCGACGACCCTTCTTGAAGACTGGGACTATCTGTGCTCTTTTCCAATCATTTGGAACCCTCCGTTCCTCTAGAGACTTGCGGTACACGGCTGTTAGAAGGGAGGCAAGTTCTTTCGCGTACTCTGTGTAGAATCGAATTGGTATCCCGTCAGGTCCAGTGGACTTTCCTCTATTGAGTGATTCCAGTTGCTTTTCTATTCCTTGGACACTTATTTCGATGTCAGCCATTTTTTCGTTTGTGCGAGGATTTAGAGAAGGAACTGCAGTGCGGTCTTCCTCTGTGAAACAGCTTTGGAAAAAGGTGTTTAGTATTTCAGCTTTACGCGTGTCATCCTCTGTTTCAATGCCATCATCATCCCGTAGTGTCTGGATATGCTGTTTCGAGCCACTTACTGATTTAACGTAAGACCAGAACTTCCTAGGATTTTCTGCCAAGTCGGTACATAGAATTTTACTTTCGAATTCAATGAACGCTTCACGCATAGCCCTCCTCACGCTAACTTTGACATCGTTTAGCTTCTGTTTGTCTGAGAGGTTTTGGCTGCGTTTAAACTTGGAGTGGAGCTCTCTTTGCTTTCGCAGTAGTTTCCTAACTTTGTTGTTGTACCACGGTGGGTTTTTCCCGTCCCTCACAGTTTTACTCGGCACGTACCTGTCTAAAACGCATTTTACGATTGCCTTGAACTTTTTCCATAAACACTCAACATTGTCAGTGTCGGAACAGAAATTTTCGTTTTGATCTGTTAGGTAGTCTGAAATCTGCCTTCTATTACTCTTGCTAAACAGATAAACCTTCCTCCCTTTTTTTTATTCCTATTAACTCCCATATTCAGGGATGCTGCAACGGCCTTATGATCACTGATTCCCTGTTCTGTACATACAGAGTCGAAAAGTTCGGGTCTGTTTGTTATCAGTAGGTCCAAGATGTTATCTCCACGAGTCGGTTCTCTGTTTAATTGCTCGAGGTAATTTTCGGATAGTGCACTCAGTATAATGTCACTCGATGCTCTGTCCCTACCACCCGTCCTAAACATCTGAGTGTCCCAGTCTATATCTGGTAAATTGAAATCTCCACCTAACACTATAACATGCTGAGAAAATTTATGTGAAATGTATTCCAAATTTTCTCTCAGTTGTTCTGCCACTAATGCTGCTGAGTCGGGAGGTCGGTAAAAGGAGCCAATTATTAACCTAGTTCGGTTGTTTAGTGTAACCTCCACCCATAATAATTCGCAGGAACTATCCACTTCTACTTCACTACAGGATAAACTACTACTAACAGCGATGAACACTCCACCACCGGTTGCATGCAATCTATCCTTTCTAAACACCGTCTGTACCTTTGTAAAAATTTCGGCAGAATTTATCTCTGGCTTAAGCCAGCTTTCTGTACCTATAACGATTTCAGCTTCGGTGCTTTCTATCAGCGCTTGAAGTTCCGGTACTTTACCAACGCAGCTTCGACAGTTTACAATTACAATACCGATTGCTGCTTGGTCCCCGCATGTCCTGACTTTGCCCCACACCCGTTGAGGCTGTTGCCCTTTCTGTACTTGCCCAAGGCCATCTAACCTAAAAAACCGCCCAGCCCACGCCACACAACCCCTGCTACCCGTGTAGCCGCTTGTTGCGTGTAGTGGACTCCTGACCTATCCAGCGGAACCCGAAACCCCACCACCCTATGGCGCAAGTCGAGGAATCTGCAGCCCACACGGTCGCAGAACCGTCTCAGCCTCTGATTCAGACCCTCGACTCGGCTCTGTACCAAAGGTCCGTAGTCAGTCCTGTCGACGATGCTGCAGATGGTGAGCTCTGCTTTCATCCCGCTAGCGAGACTGGCAGTCTTCACCAAATCAGATAGCCGCCGGAAGCCAGAGAGGATTTCCTCCGATCCATAGCGACACACATTATTGGTGCCGACATGAGCGACCACCTGCAGATTGGTGCACCCTGTACCCTCCATGGCATCCGGAAGGACCCTTTCCACATCTGGAATGACTCCCCCCGGTATGCACACGGAGTGCACATTGGTTTTCTTCCCCTCTCTTGCTGCCATTTCCCTAAGGGGCCCCATTACGCGCCTGACGTTGGAGCTCCCAACTACCAGTAAGCCCACCCTCTGCGACTGCCCGGATCTTGCAGACTGAGGGGCAACCTCTGGAACAGGACAAGCAGCCATGTCAGGCCGAAGATCAGTATCAGCCTGAGACAGAGCCTGAAACCGGTTCGTCAGACAAACTGGAGAGGCTTTCCGTTCAGCCCTCCGGAATGTCTTTCGCCCCCTGCCACACCTTGAAACGACCTCCCACTCTACCACAGGTGAGGGATCAGCCTCAATGCGGGCAGTATCCCGGGCAACCACAGTCTTAGTCCGATCAGGGGATGCGTGGGACGAGCTGGCCGTCCCCGACAAACCCCCATCCGGACCCCCACAGTGATGCCCACTGGCAACAGCCTCAAGCTGTGTGACCGAAGCCAACACTGCCTGAAGCTGGGAGCGAAGGGATGCCAACTCAGCCTGCATCCGAACACAGCAGTTGCAGTCCCTATCCATGCTAAAAACTGTTTTGCAAAGAACGTCTGAACTAATCTACAGAGAGCGCAAACAAATCGACAAAATTTAAACGGTTATTAAATACAAGATTGCCTAGTAAATGCAGTAATGCTGCTACTTGCGCACTGCTGACACTGCTCGGCGGCGGAAGGAGACTAAGCGAAGTTACACTATTCAGGTACTAAAACACGATGCTACACTCTCAAATACTATAATACGCCCGAAATTTATGAATTAAACAATGCAAGTACCAAAAACACGCAAAGAAATTAAGAATTAAACTATGTAGCAAATGAGTGAGCTAGGAGTATACGACTTGCTGCTGCAGCTGCTTATCCAACGGCGGCAGGGAGCACACTGACTGCGACCAACCGACACTGGCCGTTCAAAACAAAAACAGTAGACAAACGACTACGCGAATTTACACTATTCAGGTACTAAAACGCGATGCTACAACTCTCAAATACTATAATACGCCCGAAATTTATGAATTAAACAATGCAAGTACCAAAAACACGCAAAGAAATTTAGAATTAAAATATGTAACAAATGAGTGAGCTAGGAGTATACGACTTGCTGCTCAGCTGCTTATCCAACGGCGGCAGGCAGCACACTGACTGCGACCAACCGACACTGGCCGTTCAAAACAAAAACAGTAGACAAACGACTACGCGAATTTACACTATTCAGGTACTAAAACGCGATGCTACAACTCTCAAATACTATAATACGCCCGAAATTTATGAATTAAACAATGCAAGTACCAAAAACACGCAAAGAAATTGAGAATTAAACTATGTAACAAATGAGTGAGCTAGGAGTATACGACTTGCTGCTCAGCTGCTTATCCAACGGCGGCAGGCAGCACACTGACTGCGACCAACCGACACTGGCCGTTCAAAACAAAAACAGTAGACAAACGACTACGCGAATTTACACTATTCAGGTACTAAAACGCGATGCCACAACTCTCAAATACTATAATACGCCCGAAATTTATGAATTAAACAATGCAAGTACCAAAAACACGCAAAGAAATTGAGAATTAAACTATGTAACAAATGAGTGAGCTAGGAGTATACGACTTGCTGCTCAGCTGCTTATCCAACGGCGGCAGGGAGCACACTGACTGCGACCAACCGACACTGGCCGTTCAAAACAAAAACAGTAGACAAACGACTGCGCGAATTTACACTATTCAGGTACTAAAACGCGATGCTACAACTCTCAAATACTATAATACGCCCGAAATTTATGAATTAAACAATGCAAGTACCAAAAACACGCAAAGAAATTAAGAATTAAAATATGTAACAAATGAGTGAGCTAGGAGTATACGACTTGCTGCTGCAGCTGCTTATCCAACGGCGGCAGGGAGCACATCTATCGCGGAACACGCACTGCCAAACGCACCCTGTCCACTGGACCACACAAAACGTCGCCGCACACACAGCCAGGAATTGGGTTCGATGGTGGGCCCCGCAAAGCGACGACACGGGCATCAGCTGCCGAGCCACGAGCAGGCGTCTGTTTGGGTCTCGCAAGCAAGAGGAGGCGGCATCCTTTTCCTACTTGACACCTGAGAAATTCCCATCAAAACATGTGTTTTCCTAGACACCGTGGCTGATGCATAGCATTTGGTGGCTGGTGCATAGCATTTGTCCCTACGGCCCAACGAGATGTTTGCATAGTGGCTCTTGTACATGGGAACGAGTATGCGACAGCAAGAGGAGACCAAGAAAACGTTGACATGGAAGAATCGGGAACCAAGGAAACAATCATTTCTTTCGTCAAGGCAGCATTCTACTGTATGTCTATTGCGGTAATAGTGATACAAACGAGCTGACTGCTGACTTTGATGCTTTCCTGGAAAAACAGAGAACCATCTGTCTCTAAACTTACTAGCATTTGCGTTAAAGGATGACAGAGAGTGGATGGAGTGATCGCTTGAGATGCAGTTGTAAGGAGGTACAGCTGAATGGTAGACTGATGATGCATTCTAGAGAGAGAGGGAGATGATGCTACAGGTCATTTGACCATTTTTTCCCCGTTGTTCTGTCAGGATGCATCAGTTGTGTGCCAAAGCCTGCGTTTGACACGTATACAGCCTTGTGTTCTCGGTGTGACTTAGAGCACTGTCTACTTGCGATCGTTAACAGCAAACCTCTTGCTCATCAGAGGACTTCCATCTCATGTGTGATGGTACATGACCATCCTCTTTCGACACATTCCTCTAAATGAACGAAGATTTATGCAATGTACTCCATTCTTGTGTCGTATCTTGGATACAAAATCGAGACTTCAGTTTCATAACAAAGATGATTCTAAGTTTGCGGCAGATGTTTGTGAGGTATGCGATCCCCATGTACACATCTGCTTGATAGATGATGACCTACTTACAGAGTTAGTGGTGGCATGCCGCGTAATGTCACAAGTCAACAGCCGCTGCTATGCGTTTGTCTGTTTTCTTGTAAGAGGTATTCTCCAATACTAACGATCTTTTTCCATAGGACTGATGCAGGGATAGTATAATTTCTGAACCGCGGTCGGATGCGAACAGTGGACGCTCTACATCTCTGCAAAGCTATATTGTGCATGTATCACACAGAATCGATATTTTAAGGAATTAGTTTTCTTCAATTTACAGTTTGCTACCGTAGTTAATTGTAGAGAAACATGCAAGAAGGATGTATGTCATGCGCTGGAAATATATTTCTTACATTGGAATATTAACAGTGCTGCATTCCACACGAATAATAGGTAGAAAATTGCAGCGATCTAACATTATAGTCTGTTTTAAGTGCAGAACTGGGTAGCCTTAGGAGTGCATTTGTTTATGTTTTCTCTTCCCAATACCTTCCCGGTACTGACCCCAGACACTAGAACAACACTTTAGAATTGATAGCATAGCTGATTTACGTAAAATGCTTCGAACTCCATCAGTCTGAAGCTCCATTACGCATAAAAACCACCCATTTCTTGTTCTTCTTAATTGTCTGCTATTACATCACAACACTTTGTATGCTACCGCTTCTGTTTAGCTCTTTTCTGCTGATGGTTAAGCCTGAGAGCCGAACGTATAAGTGAAAAATTTTGCACAACGGATTTTATAACGCTAATTTGTCGCCCTGACACTTATACGCTCTCCAGAAGGGTAAGCTTATCCTTTGCTCTATATGTGACGTTAACTAGTCGCATGCAAATCTGATTAGTTTCAAACCATATCCTCAGTATACGCTAGAATGTTCAGATGTGCTGGCCCACAAACACTGCCTCCACCAGGTGGTTGCAAACATGAAATACACAAATAAAGGACATAATAAAAATGACAAAGGAAAGTACTAGCTATGAAATGATACACTCAGTAGTGTTAAATTCTTTACTCTTCTGCAATTCACTCTGTTCAAGATTACACAGTACGAGCAACATTATAGTTCTGCCTATTCACATTTGGTAATCGCTCTGTCTGGCACTGTCCTGTGATATATAATCGCGGTCGTTAATTCAAGCGCGGAATACTGACATCAGCTATGGCAATTACAATTATATTTAGAACTACACTCGCGACTAGCAACGTGAAGCCTCAGCATAGAACGAAAAAGACACGTTATCAGCAATTTACTTCCCTCGCACGACCACTACAGTGATCTGACGCTTATCGCTGCAAAGGTTCTCGGCTCAGCGAGATAACATAAATTCTACTTCACCAAAAGCTTCCGTGGGCACCTCCATGGCTGCCATGGAACACCAGACGATCCTCATCCTCTCGCTACAAGTACTCTGTCCCAGTAACGAGGTCGCACACCTCGCCAGGACCAACCTCTCTCCTCGACGCTCCAGGAACAAGTGTTTCTCAGTCGCTACGCTTTTTCGTAGCTCCTGTTATTTTCTCTTCCCCCTTTTAATGTGTGCGGCCAATCATATTGCTGGAAGGCGTTCGTTTCCGAGCGTCGACCAATCTCATTTTTGCAACCGACCGAAGCTTCTAGAAGCTTCCAGACTGTTCCAGAAGCTTCCGCTCCGGCCGTTGGGAAAACCACCTGCACGCCGCTACGCGTTTCGTGAGCGAGCCCTTGTGTCTTCTCCTTGTCCTCGGCCACGTGGCTCCCGCTAAGCCGCGGTCCACCCGCCTGGGGTTTCCAGAGTAGCTTACGGGCGCTGTTGTCTTTAGCTCTCAGGCCTGCCTGCCACGCTTGTGTCTTTCCCATTCTCCTGCCAGCCTCCCGTCTCCATCCGCTTCACTATCGCCCAACGTGCAGATATTCTGTTACAAATTAAGATCCCTAGCCGATGTCAGTATCGTTAATGGTTTCCTGTCTCAATGTTTATACTTCCGGAGTGGTAGTTGTAATGCCGCTCAAAATGATGCCACCTTACAACTTTTTCAGATATACTGCTGTACACAACGATGAGGTGTGCTAACCTCCTTAATCATCTTCAGCTCCACAACGCCGCAGATCTCTTCCAGTTTCCTTACGTTGTGACTGTTCAAATGGTTCAAATGGCTCTGAGCACTATGGGACTTAACATCTGAGGTCATCAGTCCCCTAGAACTTAGAACTACTTAAACCTAGCTAACCTAAGGACATCACACACATCCATGCCCGAGGCAGGATTCGAACCTGCGACCGTAGCAGTCGCGCGGTTCCGGACTGCGCCTAGAACCGCTAGACCACCGCGGCCGGCTGTTGTGACTGTCTTTTATTTAAAATCATCCAGTGTGTATGTGTGTGTGTGTGTGTGTGTGTGTGTGTGTGTATGTATGTGTGCGCGCGCGCGTTGTGGTAGCAGCAGCAACCACATGATTTACACCATGCAACGTCTAGTTTTCTCTGAGAGACAATGGATCAGCACGTGTTAATGGCAGTTTAGAACCTGACACAGACCTCGAAGTCATGGTGGAAAAATCAAGATGTATGACAGTGTACAAAGCGTGTTACAGCAGAAAAAAGAACAATGTTTCAGACAATGACACAGGGGGCCCCTCTTGCAACTGACAATATAGTCTGTGGGAGACATCCATCTTCCTCCTCCCACAGTATGGGCGTTGACATTTAGACTGGTCTGTGCAAGCGACTTTGATCACTGGCCGCCTGCTCTAGTGGATCAATACCTGCATATTTAATTGGATTGCCGCATGTGCTCAATGCCAGCATACGGATGGTATTTGTTTTCGATATATGGGAAGAGAGAAATGCACTAAAAATCTTGCCGAGTTCTCTGTCGGATGAAGTTAGTGGAGCTTTTATAGTTCACAAATTTTGTCTGTTGGATGTTACAGAATAACGATGATAGAATGTTGGGGTGATAGACATGAATGGATCCTGAGGAACATGGATCTGCTTTGGACTGCAGTACCTTAATGACTTTGAGTCTTCCTAATTTTCCCGATAAGAAACACCACTGTAACTGTTCATACTGTCTTTATACTATCTCGTGTTGCAGGAGTGGGCTTCGTTTGGCGCTGACCTTCCGCATCGTACATGGTTGGTGGACCTACCGCAACATGTTCCCATTTCCATCGAATGGTCAAAATACGGCCCTGTCACACTAACTCAGTCTAGACTGTTACTACAAGGGCTGCAGAATATGGTAGAATAGCTCTCTCCAACTTCTGCTCAGTTATGCCTTAAATTAGAACGATCACATGTGCATAGCTGTAGGGCTGGCAGTGTAGATTTTGAGGAGCGGTTGCAAGATGCGTAGGGGCTACCTAAAACCACGTTGGAATTTTACTGTAGCAGATGGATTCGAAAAAAGTGACTCGTTTCCACATATGAGAATGCCAGAAATATGATTCACTAGTGCCTGTAATGATTAAAAGACTTCTCTGTATGATCCAATGCAGGTATGTGGTTGAATGAAAAGACTTGATTCCAAATCTCAGACAGCATTTCTACCGGAAAGTGAATCGCTAGAGATCTGAAAAGCTAGTGAACATTTCTTACGACCTCAAACAGCACATCGTCTACTGTATGTGATCATTCTCAATCAACCATCACCTGTAGCCCAGTGGATATATCGCAGAACCTCTGACGTTGGATTGAGAAAGAATGTGTTACAAATACTGGAGAAACATCTAGCTGTGGCGTGAGGGAGTTGCAAATACTGGCTTCATACTGCATTCCTTAGCTGAATCACTTTCTAAATTCGGTGATTTTATTACGAGCTTACACCGTCGGCGATGTGTAACTGCACTGTTGGTCTGTTAATATACACTCCGGCGATCGCCGTTTATATTCAGTGTCGTGGTATTTGTCTGGAAAAAACCACTTCATTCGGAGATAATGCCATACCTCGGTTTTTAAGGCTTGTATAGTTTTTGACATGGATGTCGTTAACGATACTTGTGAGCATCTATAGAACCCAGACCGCTTGTGACAGTAACATCGTCGCTGCGATCGTGTTTTTTAACATCTGGCGGCAAGTAAGACGGTTTCGTTTCTCTTTCTAAGACACTCGCAAGAAATACTTACGACGCGTGTCTACCCATCGCTCAGTATTGTTTCGTGTGTCAGCCATCAGTTATTGGCGAAGTAATATACTTAGTAGTAGGGGATGCGTGATAGGTTCGCTTTGAGCATCAGACTTATAAAGTACGTGTGTGTGAGTTCTGTCACGTGCAAAGAAAAGAAAATGACTGTTTCCAGTCGTAAGGACGGTATGTATTTGACATGGAATACTGCTAGAGCCGCAAAGGGAATGGAAGACTTTTTTGTATTCGAAAAAGTATGTCAAGTCATAGGAACGGCATACATTTTTCAATTTCCAGAGCCACTTCTGTAAGCAAGGGGTATCTCCGATACTTCGCTCATTGCGAATGTCGTCCAATTGAGACCGCGATCGTAATGTTTAATTGTAAGTACAGTGATAAAATATATGCGGCCGGTTTCTTAGGACGATTCTGTCTGGTGAGCAAGGAGTAAGCGGCGGCAGTGGCCTGTGGCAGGAATGATTCACGTTTCCAGCTCACTGCAGGAGCAGTCCAAATGGAAATACTGGTTGGTGTACTGGAATGTAGCTGAGTTAACCGTGTCGCCCTCTAGATGGCTGAATAGGGACCCAGTACTCACTATGTGTTGGACAGTCTTCGTGTTCACTTGTGCTCTCTGTGGAAATGTGAGAAGATTCAATATGGACGTGTGTTTGCGCTGGACCATTATTCCCTCCCATGTAAAATGTCCAGTTGACTGCTTCTGCACATTTACCGCCTTCATTTGGCTGAGAGAACATCGATTGTGGTGTGTGCATCTAGTAGGTGAAAGATGGGTGGAAGACACATTTTCTGGTTTTCTAGAGATGTGGAACACCTTAGTTGACTATGTAAATTATAGCGATGATTTGGAATCTGTTATATCACCGACATCTGTATTCGCTAGTGGAAATATCAATTTGCTCTATTTTTTTCGAGTTTTCACATAAAGATCTTTGCAGACGGATAAGTTTCCATAGTTACTCAGTGGTTCACTGCACACTGCACCTCGCTAAAGTTTCGGGTTTATACAGAAATAATTTCCGGTCTATATCTTCGGAATTATACTGAGCAAACGATCGGTAGCATACTGCTATGTAGATGATATCTAGAAGTATCAAGAAAATGACATAATATTCTGGCAAACCATGTGAAAATACATAGTTCTTGTAATCCCAGAGTCTGGTGATGGGTGTAGAATGCAAGCAAGCAAGCAGGTCGGTACCAGAAACAATAACGCCTTTCTGCCAAGAGGTTCCAACCCACCCTTTGTACAACAGTTCAGAGAGTGACCTCAGTCTGCTTAGGGTGCTGTGGTCATGCGTCGAGCCAGAATGTGTGCAGGGGCAGATGACTTGTGACCGTCATCTGCCGTGGATGACCTACTGCCCTCGCGGGAAATACCTAGTGCTGTGAGGACTCTATACGATCCATGTGCTTATCCTATCTGTCTTCGCCATACATGTACGAGTGTCTGGTGGTCGCTAGCTATATGGAGGAAGTAGAAGTGATGATTTTGCATGGCGCAAGTTCCGAATTGTATGTTCACTACATCACTACGGTATGTGGTGATATATAGCCAGGTTGGAGATCGGAGTCACGCTGAAATATTCAAGCTTCCGTCGTGAGTGGCAGAGCAGTGTAATTGCGGAAGTGTCTCCCTGTATTTGACGGTCTGGAGACTACTTTTTCAGGGTTCAACTGTCAGTGCAATATGGCGATCTGTACAAAATACTTTTGCCGCTGGAAGTCCTGTCTGCAGAAAAAAAAGCAGACAGTGCTTCCATACCGCTAGCATCAGTAATGTGGGGGGAAATTCAAAAAGAGCCTGAGAGATTGCAGGGCACTCTAACTTTTGATTTGGTGTTATGCTGCTTTATATTCTTAGGGAATATGATCCAAATTCAAATGGCTCTGAGCACTATGGGACTTAACACCTATGGTCATCAGTCCCCTAGAACTACTTAAACCTAACTAACCTAAGGACAGCACACAACACCCAGTCATCACGAGGCAGAGAAAATCCCTGACCCCGTGGGAATCGAACCCGGGAACCCGGGCGCGGGAAGCGAGAACGCTACCGCACGACCACGAGCTGCGGACAGGGAATATGATCTTTATATCGGTTTGACTTCATACATCATGATGAAATGGTGGGCAGTAGTTAATGCTCTAGGGAAGGAGTGTTCTAGGCAAGGAATAACTTTACCTGCGTTCAAAGGAATAGGGTGCCGATTTAAATGACTGCAGTAAAAGCGCATGGCAACAGTGGGCCAAGTGAAGCACATTTTATCTGCGGAACCTGGGTGGAAACATTTCCGGACGGCCGAGTTCTGTGGTCTCATTGTGCAGACACGTTGGTCAGTGCCAGTCGGCCAGCAATCACGTCCAGGTAGAATGACTAGCGCCGAGAAGTCGCCGTTACAACGACCAGCGCATTGTAGACCGGCAATAAAGCAGAGGATGGGGCCTTGTTAGGCAGGAAGCCGACAAGACAATTGTGAGTGTTCTGTAAATTTCCGTGGGAGAGATCACTGGCGCCCAGACGTCCAGACTCTGTTACGAAACGTATCTGTGAAAGCACGAGGCTTTTAGCGAGAGTATGGCCGTTCTTTAGAAACTTCGAAATGGACACAACAGGAGAGATAACAAGGCCGGCGCCAGCAGGGCGTACTTGGGGACTGCTGACTGGAGGTATTATGTGTCTGAAAGACACGGTCGATGGCGAAAGCGGGAGGTGATTGACCTCAAACCTGTGTCCATATGCTGCACAGGTCTTCCCATGAATGTCTTCGACAGCTACTATGCATCGCCGACCACCACATCATCCAAGACAGTCAGTAACCGAGACGCCACTGAATGCTGCCACAGACAAGGTCCTGCCACACTGAGGGTGCTGCCTGTACCATACATGCCAAGAAAAAGGGGCAGTCCATCTTGGCAAACTCTTCCCACATAGCTGCCACATCTAACCTGTTACATGACATGTGTAGTGCCGTGTTTTCGTGTGACAATTATAAATTTTAAAAAATGGACTCCCTAAAGACCTTTGAGAAGGGAGCTGCAGGAAGCTTTGTTTTCATTATTGCGTTATGTATGTATTGGCATCACGAGGGCTGAGTGCACCCCGAAAAATGGCAACAGCGCATGGCGGCTCGGATGGTCGCCCATCCAATTGCCACCACGCCGGACAGTGCGTAACTTCAGTGATCTGACGGGAACTTGTGTAAGAAACATACATAACATCTTATATGTGCCTTGCTGTTTTTATTTTACAAGATTACATGGGGTCAGGGATTTTCTCTGCTTCGTGATGACTGGGTGTTGTGTGATGTCCTTAGGTTAGTTAGGTTTAAGTAGTTCTAAGTTCTAGGGGACTGATGACCATAACTGTAAGTCCCATATTGTTCAGAGCCATTTGAACCAAGATTACATGTATTCTCTATCTTTTATTATCAAGTTTTATTTTTTCTTAATGGACTCACGAATTATTTTCCGTTTTGTGTAAAGATTCACTTTTTTATGGCAATCATATGTTGTTTTGTTGTGTTGACACTTATATCTTTGCATTTACTTACACATATTAATGAAATAAGAGGCACAGATGGCTTGCAAACTTTAACCTAGCAATAGTTTATTTTTGGGTGAATGTGAGAGCGTTTGTAATCAATTCTGTCAAGGAATGAATGCAGCCGTGCGTATAATTGAGCAGGGGTAGTAATTTTTCCATGCGGCAGAGAATCCTCAAGACAACAATATTATTTTCAGGTTAGGGAATAACCTTCTCTGAACCCAATTTCAGGATGAATGAGTAGATAAATGTCTGCGTGACCCTGTCACCATTTAGAAATTGTCGTTTAAGTCTGGGTCTTTAAGAATATGTCCCGATGGTATGCCCATCGCAGTTTTATTTCCCCTTTTAATTTTGTATTCATGTAGCAGAGAGTTTACGGATGGCCCCTGGTTGAATGTGGTAAAGACAGGGAATAACATTGTTCTGGGATTTATGGTGAACAAAAATTGATTCATGTTTATTACTTTGATAATGACCCAACTAAAGTATTATAATTTATTCTGTTCCATGTCACCCTAACCTTTCAAAGCGTGACACTCCCCATGAATAAATTAGAGACGAACGGGAAGGTTGTGAGAGATTGCAGGGCACTCTCACTTCTGATTTGGTGTTATGCCGCCTCACGTTCTTAGGGAATGTGATCTTTATTTCGATTCGACTTCATACATCATGATGAAATGGTGGGCAGTAGTTAATGCTCCTGCTTATGTGCTCTAGGGAAGGAATAATGGTAAGCTTTACCTGCGTTCATAGGAATAGGGTGCGATTCAAACAACTGCAGTAAAAGTGCATGGCGATGGTGGGCCAAGGGAAGCGCGTATTTTCTTCAGAACCTGGGTGGAAACATTTCCGGATGGCCGAGTTCCGCGGTCTCATTGTGCAGGCACGTTGGTCGGCGCCGGTCGGGAGGCACCCATGTCCAGATAGAATGACTAGCGCCGAGATGTCGCCGCTGCAATGGCCAGTGCATTGTAGACTTGCAATAAAGCAGAGGATGGGGCCTTGTTAGGCAGGAAGCTGACAAGACAACTGTGAGTGTTCTGTGAATTTCCGTGGGAGAGGTCACTGGCGCCCAGACGTCCAGGCTCTGTTACAAGACATATTTGTGAAAGCATGAGTCTTTTAGCGAGTTTATGGCCGTTCTCTGGAAACTTCGAAATGGACACAACAGGAGAGATAACAAGCTTCTTATGGATGGTTGTGGTTTCATCCTGGTCATGTTGTTAGCAAAAGACATGGCTTAAATGAGTGGGAAAGAGGCTGCGAAGCTGACTCATTTTTCCTTTTCTCCCAATTAACTTTAAAGTCTCTGATTGGTCATATCAGTGTATTGCAGAGCAAAGGGCGCTGTCCGAGCTTCAAATGCCATGGCCCAGCTCGTGACTGGCTTGTGCTAAAGTGAGGGAAGTCTAAGATGTAAATGGCCTTTTGCTACCGAGTTGAGGAGGAAAGCGGACTGAAAGAAAAGATCACTATTGTACTGGCAATTCACTAGTAAAGAACTGCAGGTCTCTACCTAAACGATAAGACTTGTGTCCTTCGTTAGTGTGCCACTTAGAGCCTGTGCCAGTCACCTTCTCAACCATCCGAGGTACTGCTTCTAGCATCACGCACACAAGTGATGCGTGGGTGTACTCATTAGTCTTGAGTCGGCCGTCTAAACATTTGACATATTCCATCACGCATTGTCATGGCACGGAGTTATATTGGTTTGACAGACCAGCAGATGGGTCCACCTGTACACTGAAATCCATCGGGGTTTCAGAGGCTCATAAGAAAGTACTTGCGTTCCGAATTAACTGAACACGAGACCGCGTACTTGCACATTTCGGGCGCGCACTATTAATAACAGATTGCAGCCGTCCATGACGTCAGTCGCTGGGCGCATCGTGGTGTGCCGCCCTGACCAGCAGGAGGGTAAGGTATTCTCTGCTACGGCGTAGGGCTCCAATATATGTTTCTCAGCACCCTGTTCTTTCGAAACATATTTTTCTTTTTGGAATGGTAGAATATAGATGCCTGATGGTGGCGTAGTTTTTTGCCATAATCTGGATTCACGTGTATGAAGTCAGATAAAGTGATTAGTGCTCTAGTTAAAGTCGTGTGTTGATCCCCAGCGGATCACTTTGTCCACCATAGACCCCATATTAGTGAAATAGTTTGCAAATAAAAATGTTTGTGTGGCGTTTCTTTAGTCATTTTTGTTGTCTTGTGATGTTAAGGATGAATAAATCTATTGTCATTTAGATCACAACGTCTCCCTGAGCTCTGATTAACACTACCTTCCCATTTCATTATTAAAGTCTAGATTTGAAACGTAAGTAGAAGGATTTCAAGCCCATCAGAATGCTCCATTCATTCACAAGATACCCTTTGTGTTGGGACATAGAAGCCTCTATGGACTGGTTCAAACTAGATGGAGGCAAGGTATCTGTGGGAACTTGTGAGAATAACGTCTTGTCTTCTTTGTTTAAGTGTTCAAAGACAAGTTGAAGCAGACCATCCGTCTCTGGTGGGATGCTGTCCCTCATCCGCAATTCTTGCATTAGGATATCTCCAGACCAGAAGCTGTAGGACACCGAAAATTCCAGCCTTTTTCTCATCTGTAGGAGATTGCTTCGAATTCTATTTGTGTAATTGTCCTGATTTCCCCTCTCTGTGCTTAGACAGTGTTCTCTTTCCAAACAACAAGAATGGTTTTATGATTAATGGTGTTTTTGGAAGTGTGCACAGACATGATGAAGGCTTTTAGTGGTGAGAACGTTTACCATTTCTGAGATGTATGTTGAAAGTACGACATCACGATTCCCAGGAAGGGAACATGTGATGCCTCATTAGGACCATCAGGAAGAATACATTTTGTGTTATTCTGAGCTATTTTCCTAAACAGGTCCTGTTAGGACAAGAATTTCCAAGCAGACATGCTGAGACATCACGAAAGCTCCTACAGCAACAACAAAAGCGACCGTTTACTATTTCTGAGACACTTTACGGTTTCCAGGAAGGGACTGATATGTAATGAATGGGCTGTTCCATTAGGATTGCGAGAATGAGAAGAATGCATCCTGTGTTATTCCAGGGAGCATTGCAAAAGATTTCTATAGCACGTCCAGAGAGAGACTTGGCTGTTATGCCATACAAATTCAATGTACATTGATCATAATAAGATAAATTAGAAATTTCACATATTGTGGTTTGCATAGTCACTTATTGTTCGTGTCCTTTTGGTACAGAGCTCTATATGGTAACATATGAGACATCAGTATAACACTGACAACCTTTTAGCAGCACCTGAGATGGTGAGCCACTATGCGAACATCTCGCTGGACTGCAGGTACAAAGGTTATGCATCAGCCACAGCGTCTAGGTAAATACGTTTCGACAGGAATTTCTCAGGTGTCAAGTATGAAAGGGATACCACTGCCTCATGCTTGTGGGACACGAACAGACATCTGTGCGTGTCTTGGTAGCTGATGGCCGCATCTTTACTTTGCGGGGCCTGCCAGTGTTCCCCAACTCCTGGCAGCGTGAGCAGTGGTGTCCTGTGCGGTCCAGTGGACAGGGGGTGGTGGGCGGTGTGTGCTTCATGATCAAAAGATTTTTAACTGTGTAATTATGTGTGATGTGTGTTTCATGACACTATTCCTAGCAGGATCGGAATGAAAAGAAGGGTGATCGATTTAATTACTTCTTACAAGACCTGCATCTTTCCAAACAGCAGAGAATGATGAGCAAGAGAAATTCTACCCCTGAAAACTGATTTTTTTATAAATAAACAATATACCCTTGAATTTCTCTTCATGAGATCCTCCCTCTCCACTGCAAAGCTGCCAATTTCCAGGTAGAGGAGGGGAGGGGAAGAGAGGAGGGGAAGAGGGGAGGGGGAGAGTGGTTGTTGTGGGGGGGAGGGGGAATCGATTTCCTGAAAAATTCTTTAAATAATAATAAGTTTATTGCAGCCAAATAGCCATACAAATTCAATGTACAGTGCTAATCTAACATTCTGTGTGGTGTCTGTTTGTTCTATATCGTGTCTCCCTACCACTTTCGCGCAACGACGCTCTGAGCGTGTTTTTTTAGGGAATTGATTCGTTTGAACCTGGGACCTGTTGCTGGTAAGGAGACGTCAGACCACACATGACATGTAGAGTTCAGAAGAGTTCAGTGAGACTAGCGATGATATAACCAAATACTTAATGATTTCAGCGTCAGCTCCACTGCACTCCCTGTAAAATAATCTTAATACTAACTAAATTTAGTGGAAGGGGTTCAAAGCTTTCCTATTTTTAGTTAGCTGGTAAAATAAAGTCGAAAAAGCAGTTAAGTTTACCATTGGAATTTTATTCTACTCACAAAACATTGTTTATAAATTGCACTATTGATAAAAGGAAATGTTGTAATACACGATGGTAAAAACCAACTGCGTTCAACAAAAATGTGAACGAATATTCCCTGAATGGAGTTCCAAGTTCTACAATGGATCGAAGGATGACCTATGCCATATCACATCTATAATCTAGGTTTAAATTAAGTTTCACAAAAGAGAAAACTATCAAAATGGTCTACAGTGACCCTCAATTATCTTTAATTACTTATCTAACTTGTCGTAAATTACAGTGGCTGATGTGGCTTCTCAATAACTATATAACAGAAAAATCATCGCGTTTCAGATTTTTACTTCAAGTGGCAAATGTGAACACCATGAGCTTTAATTGACGATCGACACTAGTATTACGCAAAAAGGGGGTGTAACAGATGAGACTTCTGCAGTTCTGAGTGAAGCTTTATGCGCTGTTATGCGGCATCGTGTGTGTTCATTACCTTGTCGGTGTTCGTCAGGGGGTGGTGGGCAGCACAGCTCCGCTCACCTCGCCGTCTCGGAAGCAACTCTCTCTAGCTTCTCCTTACTACAATTTACCGAAGTTGGTTTAAAAAAAACTATCTGGCTGTGTTTTCATCTGACCAATCAGGGTCTCAATGTTAACCTTAAGCTCCGCGTACCAAAAATTCTGTCTATCCAATGAGAAACGTTATACTTTTCGTGGTGGGACAATGTTTTTAAAGTTTGCAACGTAACAGAGACGCGAAAAAGTCTCACGCTAAAACTTGCAGCTGGTGTGGTCCTTTTAGTGTTATCGTAAGATCTAACTGTTCTTCTAGAGGGCTCTATCTTTTAACATGGGCTGGGGGGTGGTCCTGACGTAACAGAGACGCGAAAAAGTCTCACGCTAAAACTTGCGGCTGGGGGTGGCCCTTTTTGTGTTATCGTAAGATCTATACTGTTCTTCTGGAGGGCTCTAGCTTTTAACATGGGCTGGGGGTGGTCGTAGCGGTTAGCTGGCGACGTGGGTGTCTGTCCCTTATCGTAGGGCCTTCCAGCTTAACATGGTTCTGCTCTCGGCTTCTGTTCTCGTTTCTCCCCTCGGTACTGCGTCTGTCTCAAGGTGGGAAGGTATGACATGCATTTAGGCATTCTTGTGTTAGTCTGTGGTATTCCATTTGCTCACTCGTTACTCGTATTACTTTGGTTAATTTAATGTCACGATTTATTCGGAGCTATGTGACATACAACTGGATTTGCTTATCATGTCAGGGTTTTCATGGAAGGTGTTGAATTTGCCTGACACCTTACACTAATAATAAGATAAATTAGAAATTTCACATATTGTGATTTGCATAGTCACTTATTGTTCGTGTCCTTTTGGTACAGAGCTCTATATGGTAACGTTTGCAAATTTGGTGACGCAGTTTACACTCACACATTTCGTTTGGTTCATGACATGACGTGTTGTTGCAAATAAGGTGGTGGAAACCATGGAAGATTTTGGCTCTGATTAGAGCCATTGCTGTCTCTAGACTAAGGGATCTGATGTATTGTATTTCATGTATTGCCATTATTGCTTGCATTGCTTTCTCTGTTACATGTTTTGTGAAACATTTTGCAGTTGTTTGTATTGTGACCCCTATGTGCTTGTAGTCCGGTACAATCTTCAGTTTTCTCTCTCGTATGAAGATCTCAGCTGATACAGGTGTTCTTCCTCCATTTCTGAGTACCATCATTTCTGTTTTCACCACATTTATCTCGAAGCCGTGTTCGAAACACCAATCTTCCATATCGTTTATCGCTTCTTGTAACTTTGCAATATTCTTTGCACCTATTACAATTTCGTTTGCATATGCATATGAGACTACACCCTCCCTTTGGGGTATTCTTACAATTTCTTCCCCTGCAAGGATAAATAACAGAGGACTCAGTGGATCTCCCTGTAGTACTCCGTTTGATTGGAGTATCAGCTTCGATAGGGAGAGATTGTCTGATATTCTTACTTCGTTCCATTGCAGTATCGCGCTTACAATTCGTGTCCAGATGTTGTTTTTTCCCAGGGTTTCCTCTAGTTTTTTTGGTCATTATTTTTCTGTTTATAAAGTCAAAGACTTTCGTAAAATCTATGAATACTACATAGAACTTTTCTCTGTCTTCAAGGGCTTCCCATACGCTCTTTAGCAGGAGTTCTATTGCTGTCAGAATTGATCTTCCCTTTCTGAATCCAATTTGGCTTTCAGGGAGATGTTCGTCGATTATTTGCTTTATTCTTTCTGTTATTATTTTTGTGAACACTTTGAAAGGTAAGTTTTCTAGGGCTATGCCTCTGTATTTGCGAGGGTCCTTGGGGTCTCCTTTCACTTTATAGAGCACTTTTACTGTTGATTGTCTCCACTGTTCCGGAATGGAGGCTGTTTCTATACACTTATTGTAGAGTTTTTTCCACATTGGCGTTAGTATTTGGGCAGTGTCTTTCAGATATTCGCTAGAAAGTCTGTCAGGGCCTGCAGCGTTTTTACTCTTGGTGCTGTTAATGCCATGTTTGATCTCTTCCGTGGTCAATGGGATCCAATCCACAGTTGTTTGCAGCATTGTATCCTCTCTGCCCTCCGGTCTCCCTCTTAGTCCTTCCTTATTCAGTACGTTGTCGAAGTGCGTCTTCCATATTTTCATGTCTATGTAATGTGTTTCCGCTCGTTTTCTGTGGCGTAGCACAATATATGGGCCTTTTGAGACTTTCTCCACCAGTTTCTTTCCTTCTTTTGCCCAGAATGATCTCCTCTTTTCCTTTAGAGTTTTCTTATAGATGCTTCGTTTTTCGGTGTAATTCTTGAGGAGTATAGGGTTCTCTGCGCACTGTTTTAGTTGATGTAGGCTTCCTCGTACATCTTTTCTTAGACTGTAACACTCAGTGTCGAACCATTTTTTCGTTCTTCTTTTGTATCTGGGGTTGACGGCTTGTCTTAGGAGTTCTCCTATCGCTTCTGTTGCTTCCTCTAGTCGCGAATTGTCTATTAACATTTCGATTTGTTTTATATGATCGGATTCTGCTTCCACTTTCCCGACGTCTATTGTTCTCGAGAGTGCTTCTTCCTCATCTTCTTGCGTTTTTCGCCATGCTCCTTGGATATTTATTTCCAGAGGAATATGTTTCGGAAGTGGTGTGTGGTCTGCAGTCCAGAGAGGTGATATATTACCCCTGACTGATCCCCTTATGAACGCAATGCCTATTGTACTTTTGCCGTTGTGGGAAATATATGTAGGTATGTTGGGATTGTTTAACAGGATAAAGCCTTCTTCCTGCAACTTTTCCACTGTTGCTTTTGCTTTGTAATTTTGTACAGCCATTCTGCAATTTAAGTCTCCAGTAATAATTAGTGGTTTATTATGTTTACTCTGAGTGATCAGCTGGCCTATTTCATCTATTATATCAATGCACGTTTTGTTCGGTTGGAAGTATGCTGATATTATTGTAATGTATTTCGTTTCTGTCAGGAGTGTATGTTCTTGTTTGATAGTTGCAGTTATTGGCGTTAATTCTGGTTTTATGAGCACAGTTATTCCTCCACTGGGTCTTCCTCTGTCGCCTTGTTTTGAATGGAGATGAGTAGAGTACAATTCTGGGTGTTGTCAGTCTTCGGGTAAGAATGTTTCTGTTAAGATTGCTATGTCATATCCCTGCAGAAAGTCTGTTGGAGCTGTGTTGGTTGCACTTTTTAGACCTTCTATATTCCAGAGGAGGATCTTTAAGGTTCCTACTACTCCTTCTTCTTTGCATTCTTTTGGGCTGCATTCTTGTGTCTTATGGAAGAGCCGCCCCTCCGTTTTCTCGAGGAAAAAAAAACGGGGAAAACGAAAGCGTCTGACGGTGATTCCTACTGGCCAGAATTTAGGTTTATTCGACAATTCTAAGTTGTGAAAGGGGATGCCTATTTTAAAAGACTTCGTATTATTGTTGTTTGCCAGTTCTTCACATTGCACGTTTTCTTTGATTCCTTTCTTATTGAGAAATTGTTTTATTGAGTCCGGTGTTGTCTCAGGTTTAAGCTGTCCTACATAGAGCCAGGCCGTCTTTTCTGCAGCTTGTAGACTTGCGTCTCGTGGTCCAGCGCCAGTCAGCGTCTCCTGTTGCTTAGTTAGTCTTCTCTTTCTTCTATGGGTAACTTCAGTCCAGTATTCTTCATTTCCATTCATTTCCGTTGCTTGGTAGTCTCGTGTTGTAGGTGTTTCGTCTTCTTTTGTGTGAAATGCATTTTCGGTTTCCCTCTTCGTGGTGTTGGGTATTTGCTGCGGTTTTGGCATCTTTTGTCTTGAACTCGCAATTTCTTCCTTTATCATGATCTTTACACCCTTCGTAAAATCCTTCATTATAAGGCTTATCTTTTGGGTAACTTTTTCTGTGATTTTTGCCTCTAATATTGTGCCGTGATCAAGGGGCTGGTTGTCATAGTTACAAGTAGTCCCACTAGGTGTCGGTATGTGATGGTTTTTCTTTAAATAAATAAGTATACTATATTCCATACATTGCCTTGAAACCCCTGAATTTTTTAGGTAAACAATATTCCACACATTGTCTCAATTGCTTAAACAGTATTTCATACAATGCAATCGAATTTCCTCCAAATGACGGATCAACTGAGTCTTTTGCCCACCAACTAGCGGGGGGCGGTTACTAGAGGGGCAGGGGTTAATTAATTGATCAATTTAATTAAGTAGTCAATCAAAATGATAAGAGTGAGAGGGGTTATGCCAACAACTCAGACCTGAAAGTGTGCCTGTAGCAGCGAGGGAGAGGGAGTGCATTGGAGGTTTCCTGAGGGGTGGGGAGAGGGGGAAGGTGAGGGGGCGGGGAACAATAATTTGAGGACCTGGTAATCAAAAGGAAGGATCCTCTAAGCAGAGCAATAGGTAAGGACCAGTCAATCAAAGGAGAGCTATAGGTTATTGACCTGTCAGTCAAAGTAGAACAAAAGTTTGCCCTGAGTGCATACATGCCCTAATGTATGCAACCCACACTAACAAAATGCCCCATTACTTATGTCCTGTAAAGTACCATATTACATGATGTCACATCGTATGTGATTTTTGCTTGCAAAAACGCAATGAAGGTAAATTTTTTAAAGCGAATTTTCAATTTTATATTAGGAATGCATTTTTTATTTATTTGACCCATTTTAAGCGTTTCCGTGCCTTCAGATCACTTAAGAACGAATTTCATGAGCTTCATTTTGTTCAAGTTAAAACCATTGTATCTTGAACATGGATAAAGGTCACTGGATTAAAAAGATTTCGTTTTGAATTTATCTATTTAGTTCCCTTCGTGCAACATTTGAACCGATTCATACAAGTCTGAAGTATAGAAGCGGCGCGCTTCAAAAACGCCCCTGTAAAACGTGGTGTTTGCACGTAAAATCTAAAGAAGCAATATTTTTTCAAACAGTTAAATCTTATCTTAGACGAAGATCTGATACATCGGTGGACCAAATTTCAACCATCAGTCTCGCTCCAGTCCGAAGTTATTTAAGTGTTACTGTTTTTGCACATAAAATCATAACGACGGTGACTATTTTTTATGTAAAACCCGAATGGTGCACATACAACTGGTGGCATTAGCTGAACATTAATTTCAGCCCAACTAAAATCTTTTGCAGAAGGAGTTAATCAATTCGTAAAGTTTACTCGGGCGCTAGTTCCGGTTCGTCATTCAAATATTGCTTTGTGTAATGTAGGACAGATGTTCGGTTTCTAGCTCAAATAGGAGGCCTCCCAAACCGCGAATCTGCACGTGCACTTTTCAGAGGTATTTGATACAGCACTTCCATGATGAAACGATTATTAAAGCTGTCAGCGGCTAATTCAGGAGTTCAGTATGCAGCTACAGATATTTTTGATCATTTGCTCAATCACATAAAATGTCCATCAGATAGCAAAAGTAAGTTTTAAATATAACTTAAAATCATTTATTAATGTTGGACATTAATTGCCTCTCTAGCCATCGATAATTGCGAAAGTATTGTTGGTGCAGAATTGTCTGCACTAACTGACCTTTAGGATCTTTTTGGGTGTTGCATTTGAGTAAGTGTGAATAATTGATTGCTCTCCTGCATCAATAATACTTTCATCGCTGGTATCACCAATTTCGTGAGGCAGGATGTTTGTGAAAAGGTTAGGTGAAGGAATGAAAAGCTTTTCTCAAGTTTTTGACTGTAGCCCACAGAAGTAAAACTTTCCACGCAAACAGAGAAGTTACAATTGATCATATATTACCCCAGTGAGTATTAAGGAGGCATTTGGTATAGAAACCATACCGACTACATTTAGTACAAGTTATTTAACTGCTGACGAAAAGAAACGCATTGACGTCAGTAATGTTCTCTTAGAGGACAAGGAAGAGCTCCAATTTTTACTGTGGTTAATTTTCAGTGATGAAACAACGTATAAAGAAGGGTGGCACGAACGATCAAAAGTTTTTTTGTCTCATAGAAGAGCGTTACTGAACTGAAAAGCCTTAATTGGCAGACTCTTGATAAAGATGCAAAGTATCACACGAAAGCTTTCTTGCGAAATATTAAGAACCAGTATGAAGTGAAGAATCTAGAGATACACTTCAGCCCACACGTATCGACCCTGTAGGACGGTGAAGACAAAATTATGCTGATTACAGCACACCCAGAACCATTTAAAGTCATTCTTTCCTCGCTCCGAACGCCATTGGAATGAGAAGAAACCCAAAGTATGGTAGGCCTACCGTGCTACGTCCCGTCTGCCATGAACTTCATAGTAGTTTTGCACAATATGGGTGTTGATGTACAAGATGTACTGAATGTTATTTGGTCTAACGTATGCATATGGCGTTCCAAAACCCTCAGGAACTCACTGGGAACAAAAGACATTCGCCTGAAGTGAAAGCATTTTGTACCGTTTCTTATGACACAGTGTGTTGTTGTTGTGGTCTTCAGTCCTGAGACTGGTTTGATGCAGCTCTCCATGCTACTCTATCCTGTGCAAGCTGCTTCATCTCCCAGTACCTACTGCAGCCTACATCCTTCTGAATCTGCTTAGTGTATTCATCTGTTGGTCTCCCTCTACGATTTTTACCCTCCACGCTGCCCTCCAACACTAAATTGGTGATCCCTTGATGCCTCAGAACATGTCCTATCAACCTATCCCTTCTTCTAGTCAAGTTGTGCCACAAACTTCTCTTCTCCTCAATCCTATTCAATACCTCCTCATTAGTTATGTGATCTACCCATCTAATCTTCAGCATTCTTCTGTAGCACCACATTTCGAAAGCTTCTATTCTCTTCTTGTCCAAACTATTTATCGTCCATGTTTCACTTCCATACATGGCTACACTCCATACAAATGGGTCAAATGGCTCTGAGCACTATGGGACTTAACATCTATGGTCATCAGTCCCCTAGAACTTAAAAGTACTTAAACCTAACTAACCTAAGAACAGCACACAACACCCAGTCATCACGAGGCAGAGAAAATCCATACAAATACTTTCAGAAACGACTTCCTGACACTTAAATCTATACCCGACGTTAACAAATTTCTCTTCTTCAGAAACGCTTTCGTGTATGGACCTTTTTGTAGGATTATGAACATCAATCCGCAAAAACGGAATCCTTGTAGGATCGCTTTGGTGACCGTTTGTCTGTCTGTCTGTTTGTCCGAATGTTAAGAACCCTTTTTCTCAGGATCGAGTAGATGTATCAAGTTGAAATTTATGTCACACACTAATCTCTACAGCCCTTTGACGGTGCAAAATACGAGGGTAGTTCGGAAAGTAAGTTTCGTTTGGTAAGAGAAAAAGGAATCGAATACAGACAAGGAAAGTAATTTATTTCAGAAAAATCTGTAACACTTCCACTACTTTTCAAAACAGCCCCGTAATATTCCAGGCATTCCTCATAGCATGGTATAAGTTTATGTATTCCTGCGTCATAGAATGTTGCCGCCTGCTGCCCTAAGAAGTTTAGGCATCCAACGTGCGCAAAGTTTACGAACGGCCATTTTTTCAGTAACAATCTCATAAATTACTGTTCATGAAATTTGTGAAAGCTGACAAGCAACAACATTAATCGTAAACCTACGGTTTTTCTTAATCATTTGTTAGACTGCACTAACCACAGATGAACGACCACTTTATTCTTCGTCATGCACCTGATCACGCCCTTCCTTAGACTGTCGGCCCCATCTTCTCACCGCTGAAGCACTCGTTGCATTTTGTTGACGAATGTCACTTGGTTTAACGTTCTTGACATTCAGAAAACGAATCACAGATCTCAATTCACACACGTTGTGATTTTCGGTCAACGATGTCATAATAAACAATCACTACGAACGACTCACAACACAGAGTAAGCTCGAAAGGCGTCATTTCACTCAGATTGAAATAAAGGCGTGAAACGTGCAGAAACAGTCAACCGAAAAATACAGAGTGATTCAAAAAGAATACCACAACTTTAGGAATTTAAAACTCTGCAACGACAAAAGGCAGAGCTAAGCACTATCTGTCGGCGAATTAAGGGAGCTATAAAGTTTCATTTAGTTGTACATTTGTTCGCTTGAGGCGCTGTTGGCTAGGCGTCAGCGTCAGTTAATGCTAAGATGGCGACCGCTCAAGAGGAAGCTTTTTGTGTTATTGAGTACGGCAGAAGTGAATCGACGACAGTTGTTCAGCGTGCATTTCGAACGAAGTATGGTATTAAACCTCCTGATAGGTGGTGTATTAAACGTTGGTATAAACAGTTTACAGAGAATGGGTGTTTGTGCAAAGGGAAAAGTTCTGGACGGCCGAGAACGAGTGATGAAAATGTAGCACGCATCCAGCAAGCATTTGTTCGCAGCCCAGGAAAATCGACTCGCTGAGCTAGCAGAGAGCTGCAAATTCCACAATCAACTGTATGGAGAGTCCTACGAAAAAGGTTAGTTATAAAACCTGAACATCAACTACCCGAGGCGATGGATCGGCCGCCAGGCAGCCCGTGACAGAGCACTTCATCACTGGCCTCCAAGAAGTCCTGATCATACCCCCTGCGATTTTTTCTTATGGGGGTATGTTAAGGATATGGTGTTTCGGCCACCTCTCCCAGCCACCATTGATGATTTGAAACGAGAAATAACAGCAGCTATCCAAACTGTTACGCCTGATATGCTACAGAGAGTGTGGAACGAGTTGGAGTATCGGGTTGATATTGCTCGTGTGTCTGGAGGGGGCCATATTGAACATCTCTGAACTTGTTTTTGAGTGAAAAAAAACCTTTTTAAATACTCTTTGTAATGATGTATAACAGAAGGTTATATTATGTTTCTTTCATTAAATACACATTTTTAAAGTTGTGGTATTCTTTTTGAATCACCCTGTATAAATGGGAGGGAATAACGGCCCAGAGCAAACGCACCTCCATATTCAATCTCAAATTTCCACGCGATCACGAAAGCTATCCGACACATACTAAGTTCGCTATTCGGTAGTCTAGAGGACAACACCTTAATTCATCTACATTCCTACACTCCAACATGCCTCTCCATTCTGACAGCTCCTACCGTTAAAGGGAAACGTGCATTACCCCGCACAAGTCACCGGTGCTGCAGGCCCAGCACGCACAGGGAGAATCAATCATCCTAAGAAATCGGTCACATATATATTTTATCCCTGTACTTACAACTAAATGTTACGATCGCGGTCTCAGTTGAACGACATTCGATAATGAGCGAAGTATCGGAAATACACCCTGTTGACGGCTATGGCTCTGGAAATAGAAATATCAGTACCATTCTTACGACTTGACATACTCTTCCCTTTGCTTTGCTGTCACAGTACTAGACGTCAAATCCATACCTTCCTAATGAATGGACATAGTCATTTCCTTTGCATATGTCGGAACACAAACACAAACACATATTTTATAAGCCTGATGCTCAAGGCGAACCTGTCACACGTCCCCTACTACTAAGTATAATACTTCGTCAATATCTGATTACCTACGAAACAAAATAATACTGAGAGAAAATCAGCGATGGGTGGACTTGTCTCATAAGTTTTTCTTGTGAGTGATACCACCGTGTCTTAGAAAGAGAGCCGTAATCGTCTCATATGTTAAAAACCCCGATCGCAACAACTACTGTATGTTACTGTCACAAGCGGTCTTGGTTCTACAGGTGCCTACAAGTATTCATGTTAAAAGCTATACTTGTTTTATAAATCCACGTATGGCGTTACCTACGAGTCACATGGGTTTTCCAGACAAATACCGTGACTGTGATAGTCTTACAAACCGCCAGACGTTAAATGGTTCAAATGGCTCTGAGCACTATGGGGCTTAACTTTTGAGGTCATCAGTCCCCTAGAACTTAAGAACTACTTAAACATAACTAACCTAAGGACATCACACACATCCATGCTCGAGGCAGGATTCGAACCTGCGACCGTAGCGGTCGCGCGGTTCCAGACTGTAGCGCCTAGAACCGCTCGGCCACCTCGGCCGGCCCCAGACGTTAAAAAAACCTATCCCAACATCTACTGTACGTACTGTCACAAGCGGTATAGGTTCTGCAGATGCACACAATTACCTATGTTAAAAGCTATACCATATTTATAAATCCACGTATGGCATTAGCTATGAATGACGTGGTTTTTCCAGACAAATACCATGACACTGAATATAGACGGTGATCACCGGGGTGTATGTTATCACACCAGCAGAGCGGTTATACGTCGCCGACAGTGCACCCTCGTAATGAAATTATTCAATTTTGAAAGTGATTTGGGTAAGGAGCTTAGTATGAAACAGATACATGCAACCCCCTCACACCCCAGTCACTAGATATTTCTCCAGTATTTGTAATACATTCTGTCTCGATGCCATATCATATTTTTGGCACTCACATATCTGCTACAGTAAAATTCCAACGTAGTTTTAGGTGGCCCCTCCGCACCTTGCAACTACCCCTCAGACTCTGCGCTACCGTCCCTACAGCTTTGCTCATCTGTTGGTTCCAATGTAAGTCAGAACTGAGTAGAAGTCAGAGAAAGCTACATCTACCACATTCGGCAACACATGTTGAAACAGGCGAAGTTGAGTCACTGTGACAGAACTGTGTCTGGATCATTCGATGAAATGTAGCCTGATCCTGCAACTCTAGGTAGTATAAAAGACAGTACGGGAGCTGGGGGAAGGACGTGGATTTTGCTACTGCATTATGGTGCTTCTCCAAACTACAAGCAGGTACTGTAGATACAAGTCCCTCAGGTTCCATTCACGCCTATCACCCCAACATTCTGTCATCGTTATTCTATTCCATCCGCCAGAGAAAAATTATGAGCTATAAAAGCTCAACTAACTTCATCCGATAGAGAACAAGATAATATTTTTGACGCTTCCCTCTCCTTCCATATATCGAAACCAAATACCGCATGTGTGCAGGCATCGAGCACATGTGACGATCCTATTAAGTATACTGGTATTGATCAACCGCACAGACCAGTTTAAGGTTTCGTCAACCGTACTGTAGGATGATGACCGTATTCCACAGACTATACTGTAAGTCGCAAGAGACGCTCCCTCTGACCGTGCGTCGTTGTTTGAAACATTGTTTTCTAACACACTTTGTACACTGCCATACATTTTCTTTTTCTGCCACGACTTCGGGGTCTGTGTCAGGTCCTAAACTGACATTAAGACGCTCCAATCCACGGCCTTTCGCAGAAAACTAGACATCGCACGTATAAATCACTTTGTTAGTGCGGCTATCATAACACGCCACACATGGTGGGTGATTTTAAATAAAAGACAGTTACAACATAAGAAAACTAGAAGAGTTTGGTGGCATTGTGGAGAGTTTCCAAACTTATGTCCGAAAGTGATTGACGACCTCTACATTTAAACTAATCTGTCACAGTGACGGCATAGATGATGGTTCTGCATTCCCTTTCGACTGATTTCTCATATTGCACTCATGTACGCAATAACTGTTTCGGTGCTAGCAACACCCAGAAGGTGTCACCCATCCACAAAACTCATTCCCCAACTCAAACAAACGTTGTCAGTCAATCTTTATGTGCAACCAACAGTGCGTCAATGCATGGATGGGATGGAAGACACATGCCGATGTACTGTAATAATAAGTATCACAATTGAAAGTGCAAACAAGTTTAGCCATTTTTACAGTAATTTCAAAACCGATCAATGATGTGACAGCTTGTTTTCTCAGTTTTAGTATCATAGCTAAACTGCCCCTTCTCTACTTTGCGAGTATCATTGCGAATGTAGATAGATGACTGTGCAGTACCTCCACTCAGTGTTAATCCTCGAACACATAATTCAGACAGAGCTCTATATACTTCTAACACCTCAAGCACAGTACTTAATTTACGATCTATCTCTCGGCGTATGAGAGTCACAGAGCATTCTCGCTATCTTAGAGTAAAATTAGAGAGTGAAAGACCCTCATCATACTGTCACTGACCAACTCACCATGCAACACCGTTACGAATTAATCTGCAACCGATCAGAAGTAGACCGCTACACTCCACGTCTCGTGAATGAATGGACCTTTCCGAGTCCTCACCCATCCAAGTTCATGAGATCTCTCGAGATGCGCCCATGTCGAGTAGCTGTATAGTAACAGGTTTCAAAGTGTCATGATGTAATAGAAGATGGTTAAGAAGAACAAGAAACGAATGATTTTTATGCACGATGGAGCTCCAGATGGATGGAGTTCGACGCATTTTTACGTAAATCAACCAAGCTATCAACTCTAAAGTAATGTTCTTGAGTCTAGGATCGGTACCTGGAAGGTACTGGTAAGAGAGAACATAAACACACGCACTCCTAAGGCTACAATGTTCTGCACATAAAACGGGCTATTATGTTAGATCACTTGCGTTTCCAACCTAACAGTCGTATGGAATGTAGCGCTGTTAATATTCCAATGTAAGAAATATATTTCAAGCGCAGGACATACAGCCTTTTCCCGGTTTCTCTACAATAACCTGTGTTATCGAACCGTAAAAGGAAAAACCTACTTCCTTAAAACATTGGCTCTGTGTGATACGAGTACAACATAGCTTTCCGGAGATGTATAACGCCAGCTGTTCACATCCGATCATGGTTCGGAAATTATACTATGCCTGCATCAGCCCTATATAAAGTGATCGTTAGTAACGGCGAATACCTCTTACAAGGAAAAGATAAACGCATAACAGCAGTGTCCAACATGTGAAAGGTTACAAGTCATTACGTCAGTAACTCTGTAAACAGCGCACCTGTCAGGCAAATGTGTGCACGGGGAATGCAGTGCCTCACAAGCACCTGTAACTAACTTAGTTATGACTCTGAAATCTCGATTTTCCACCCAAGATGCGACAGGGGGGACGGAGCACATTGCATAAATCAAAGTTCGTTCAGAGGAATGTGTCACGTTTCATCACACATGAGATGGAATTCCTCTGATCACCGACAGGTTTACCGTTAACGATCGCAAGTAGACAGTGCTTTAAGCCACATACAGAACACGTGGCTGTATACGAGTAGAACGCAGGCTATATCACGTGACTGATGCATCCTGACAGAACAGTGGAAAAATTGACCTGCACCATATTCTCCTTTTCTAGAATGCATCATCAGTCAACCGTTAAATTGTACCTCGTTACAGCTCCATCTCAATCGATCACCCCGTCCATTCTCTGTTATCCTTCAACACAGATGTAAGCAAGTTTAGAGGCGGATGGTTCTCTGTCTTCCTGAATAGCATCAAATACAGTAGTCAACTCACGTGAATCACTGGTACCTCAATAGACATACAGTATAATGCTGTCTCGATGGAGAAAAATTGACTGCCTCACTGATTTCCTTCGTTTGATGTCGACTTTTCTCGGATTCCTCTTGCTGCCGCATACTTGTTCCCTTGTACAAATTGTTCGGCGTGAACCAGAAGATACACAAGTACTTCCTCAATTTCCCAGCATTTCGATGTATATTCAGTCAATTTATACCTATCCCTCGTCGTTTTCCGCAATTCTATCGATTTTATGTCAGATCTATCCAGGCAATCATAACATAATCTCTCGTTCTGTGTTCTAGAATTGCTTGCAAATGTAGCACAGCAGCCAACACCTAGCCCAAATGCACTGATCTGGAGGCGTAATACAGCACTGTACTCGACTGTATCCAGTCACCTCCACATTGAAAGCTACTTCATAAAATAACTTTAAAAGACGTAAGGAAAACGCTTACGTGACTAACCAGTGATGTTATAGATCGCCTGATGATGGTAATAGCGCTGAAAGAGGCCTATTGTGATTAAATAAACTTCTCAAAACAGAAGCAGCTTTTTCGACTTAATTCATAATGTCTTTACACGACATATATCGAGCTGTGGGCCCATTGGAAACAAAATGTAAAGAAAAAATGATTGTATAGCAGTTGTAAATCTAATGATTGTCTCTAACTAGAAGTCTGTACATATATGTGTAGATGAATTAGCTTATTTTAAATTGGTCTAAACTTGTAAATACTTTGACATTTCCCATATGCTTGTAAAAAGAGATCTACAGATGAATAAAGCTACTATTACTACAGTCAAAATGTGCTTCTATACCCACATTTACATGTTTCGTTCCAGTGGGAGTTAAATTGTTTCTAGAACTGAAAAGTATGGGTACACTTGATGCCTTCTTACCCACAGCATCTGCACTCTGCACCTGCACTAACACAGGGCTCTTCTGCTGGGATGGGTCATGTATCGGTGACCAGTACTGTCCTCCATCTTGCTGTTGTTTGGACCACCAGCAGCGTTTGATGTGTTGGGAGCAGACCGTGTGTCCTCATCACGCAAATCGATGAGTGGGACAGACAATAACAGTTCCTTGTCCTGTTACAGCAAGTGGACAATGTGCACTACAGGATCCCCTGTGGTCGCTATAGGTTCTGACATCCTGGAGGTTGTTGCTGCCACAAGTACAGAGGTCAGTGCCGGTCTCAACAAGATGGCAGCTGAGGTTGCTGCAGGTCCAGAGGTGGCAGAGGTCGACATGTTGGCACTCAACTCTTGGACACGTCTAAAGCTACTGCTGAACTAAGAGGAGGAAGCATTACATATGGACCAAAATGCAATAACAACCAATAATAATAATAACGCTAACCACAGACAAAGATATGATATGGGATAGTTACTTTTCCACTTCTTCCTGTTCTGCAGGGCTGTGCTGGATTGTAACAGCTGTTAACGCTTCATGGTTCTTCTTCTTCTTCTGCTGCTGCTGCTGGCTGACTGAGCGAGACTAAGGTCACAGAAATGCTGAGCCTGCCCGATACCCCACTCCAATGTTGTTACCAGATAATACCATCCTACTGGTTGAAGTCTGACATGTGATCGGATTCTGGATTCCTAGTGGTTACCACCCTTTTTTCTCCAGACCGCCACATTGGATTACGTGACTGGATTGTGGGTTCCCATTGGTTCCCGCCCCTTTTTTCTCCAACCGCCATCTTGGATTACGCCATGGGAGAGACAACAGCATCCTTTGGTGGCGGTACTGTGTACTAGGTCAGTTGGATTCCGGACCTCATGGGGAACACACTGGATGGAGCTACTGCCTATGACAACTCAAATTGTTTAAATAAACAATGCATGCAAAATAAAGACTTCCGTACATCGTATCCATCAGCCCATCACAGGCTGAATCCTTTTCTTGCCAATTCCAGGGAAGAGGTGGAGGATGGATGACTTAGGTTAGTGAAGATAGCCCAAGTGACCTTTTTTCCTGCCAAAATTTTCCCACCATTTCCAGGGGTGGAGAGGGGATGGGGCAGGGCGAGAGGAGGACAGGGGAGAGGAGGGGGTAGGTTAGTGGAGGTAGACCAATTGTGCTATTTTCCCACCAAAATTTGATCTTCACACCATGATGTCATTGCGATGTTGCCACATCTATCACCACCATAGTGGATCCGCCATCTTGAATAAATTTGGCAACAATGCAACATGGGACAGAACAAACTTTGTCCTACTACTGGTGATTTCGAGGTGGGCTAAATCAGCTTGAAAATGACGGGGTGTTCACCTGTCGAAATATCTGTGGTTGTCGAAAACATCAGCTGGCTGCATTCTGTTAAGTTGTTCGAACATTTTATACCCTGGAAACAACTCAAGATTCACAAAGAGGTTTCACTTTTATTCTATATTGGAATGCCCTCCTTAGCAGTTACTCTTTTCCTTGTTAAGTGTTTTCAGATGAATAGTGTTGTCATTGTATTTCCAGCATTCTCCGTAACCTTTGTGTGTGGCAGATGTACCTGAGTGGAAGAGATATTTGTCTAAGTTTCTTTATTGTTGTCAGTGTTCCAGAGTCGATATCTCTGCTGTTCACCAATCCTATGAAAGGATGCTGTATCCTCAAGCCAGTCAAAGGGGCTTGATAATTTGTGTTTAACAAGTTACCCTTATTACACAGATTGAACCTTTTACACTAAGGATGGCGACCCAATCAGTATGAGTTTTTTTTTTTTGTGGTTTTATGCGCACAACTTCAATGGTCAAGTCAATCAGTATGAGTGACGGGTATTAGTGAGTGACGCTGGAGCCAACTAATGGTGACTATATTTAGGTGACTAAATAAAGGGATGGTACGTCACAGTAGAAATCATTAAAATCAAGTATGACGTTCTAAAACGGACTACATGGTATGGATTTGAATCCAGCCCTGTGGCTGTCGGAGGCAGTACGCTGCCAATGTGCCGTTTGAGCACGCTTTTCACAGTGTTTCGTAACTTCAACTTGTCACAGTGTAGAGTTTCAGAATATTCCCTGTAACGCAAACGACATTAGGTAAATAATGGATCGATTTATTTTGAAAGTATATTATTAAGTATCCGTCAAAATACTAAACGAAATTCGTGTGTTTGATGTGGAGCACATGGCTTCCTGACAACACGGCCTGGTGCTTATCTATGGACAGAGCTAGTACCAGTGTAGATCACTATGGCAAAATAACCGACGGCCAGCGGCCGGGTGAAGTTATACTCGGTATCGTCAAGAGCTTCGTTAGACGTTATTGTAACAAAATTATTTGAAATGAAATGTAAAAAAGTCATGGGATAGCGATATGCACATATACAGGTGGCGGCAGTATCGCATACACAAGGTATAAAAGAGCAGTGCATTGGCGGAGCCGTTATTTTTACTCAGCCTATTCATGTGAAAAGCACTGCGACCTGATTATGGCCACACGACTCGAATCAACGGACTTTGAACGCGGAATTGTAGTTGGAGCTGGACGCATGGGATGTTCCAGGTAGTTCAATATTCTGTGTTCCACAGTGTCAGGAGGGTGCCCAGAATACAAAATTTCGGGCGTTACCTCTCCCCACATACAACGCAGTGGCTGACAGCCTTCACTTACAGACCGAGAGCACCGACGTTTGTGTACAGTTGTCAGTGCCAACAGACTGCGTGAAATAACCGAAGAAATCGATGTGGGATATACGACGAACGGATCAGTTAGGACAGTGCGGCGAAATCTGACGTTTATGGGCTATGGCAGCAGAAGACAAACGTGAGTGCCTTTGTTAACAACACGACATCTATTGCAGTGCTACTCCTGGGCTCGTGACTATATTTGTTGGACCCTATACAAATGAAAAACCGTGGTCTGTTTGATGAGTTCCGATTTCAGTTGGTAGGAGCTTATGGTAGGGTTCGAGTTGGTACAGACCCCACGAAGCCATGGATTCACAAGTTGTGCAAGTTGGCGGGGGCTACATAATGATGTGGGCTGTGTTCACATAGAATGAGCTGGTTGCTCTGACCCAACGGAATGGGTCATTGACTGGAAATGGTTACTTGAAGACCATTTGCGGCCATTCAAGGAGTTCATGTTCCCCGAAAACGATAGAATTTTTACTAATGTCAATGCGCCATGCCACCGGGCCACAACTGTTCACGATTGGTTTGAACAGTGCCGACCACTGTGGCCGAGCGGTTCTAGGCGCTTCAGTCTGGAACCGCGCGAGCGCTACGGTCGCAGGTTCGAATCCTGCCTCGGGCATGGATGTGTGTGATGTCCTTAGGTTAGTTAGGTTTAAGTAGTTCTAAGAACTAGGGGACTGATGACCACAGAAGTCAAGTCCCATAGTGCTCAGAGCCATTTGAACCATTAGAACAGTCCGTCGGAGGTTCGAGTCCTCCTTCGGGCATGGGTGTGTGTGTTGTGCATAGCGCAAGTTAGTTTAAGTTAGAATAAGTAGTGTGTGAGCTTAGGGACCGATGACCTAAGCAGTTTGATCCCATAAGATCTTACCACAAATTTACAAATATTCTGGTCAGTTCGAGCGCATGATTTGGCCATACTGATCGCCCGACATGTGACGTAATCGAGAGGTCAGTTCGTGCACAATATCTGCACCGGCTACCATTTTCCAGTTGTAGGCGGCTATAGAGGCAGCTTGGCTAAATATTTCTGCAGTGGGCTACCAACGACTTGGGTCCATGCCACGTCACGTTGCTACACTACGCCAGGAAAAAGCAGGTCTGACACGATGTTAGGATGTATCCCACGACTTTTTTCACGTGAGTGTAATTACATTGTGTTGAGCATCTGAAGAAGTATGATATTGCTCTTTATGCATTTTTTTTTATCTTGGACGTGGTCCGATACTGTGTATGCTATGGTTGTTCTGATATGGAATAAAATCGATGTCAGTGATGAAACAAACACTACTGGCTTGGTGCATAAGTTCGTAGTCTTTTTCTATAAAGAAAAACGCAACAGGCACAAACAGTGTCTTTAATCATCAATAGTATATTCTCCTTCAATATTTACAACAGTCTGCCAACGATGGCGTAACTTTTCGAGCTCGCGACTGTAGAAATTGTGCAGTTTTGAGGCGAAGAATTCGTCGAGCCTTGTTCTGAGTGCATTTTCATCGACAAAGGAAATTCGCTGAAGGTTGTTCGATGGAGAGCGGATAAGGTGAAAATCCGAGGGCTCAGAGTCAGGTGAATAAGGTAAGTGCGGAATGACTTCCCACCCCAAATGCTATACGGTGCTTTTTGTCAATCTAGCAGAACGCGGGCGGGTGTTATCGTGCAGTAGCTTCACTTCACGCAGCCTCCCTGGTCTTGTTCTTGGACTGCGTCTACAAAAGTTCTCAGTTTTGGTGGATCTTTTGTAGATGCGCGCAGATCTTTGTACAGGGAGCTGCAGCTTTGCTTGGGCTCAACCGTTCCTTTCTTTTCCTTATGTTAGCTACAGACACCGTTTCTCGTCACCAGTAACGATGCAGGATAGGAATGGTCGGCGTTGTTCACGAGCGAATTGATGATAAGCAAACAGAGATGCACATATGACCACTAGCAATTTCTGTGATTTTGGCTTAGGACATGCAGTACCCATACTCCTGATTTTTCAGCTTCCCCAATCCATGCAAATGTCGCACGATAGTGGAATGATCACAGTTTATCAAATTTGCCTGTTCTCTGGTACACTGATGTGGATCATTGTGTATTAACGCTTTTGAACGATCCTCATCGAACTGCGAACGTCTTCCTGAACGTGGAGAGTCACTAATGTCTAAACTATCCTCCTTAAAACGACGAAACCATTACATTTTCTTGCCGTGCTCTGTCCAATGGCATTATCCCCATACACAGCACAAAAGTTTCTGCCTGCCTCTGCTGCTGTCACCCCTCTACTGAACTCAAACAGGAGAATATGGCGGAATTTTTCCGATTTCTCCACTTGTCACTCCATTTCCCAACGTCCACAGCTTCACTCATTATCTTAAACTGGCAAAATGACAATTTGGTAACTCAAATAGCAACAGTAAACTACAAATAAAAAATGACAATCGATAAATAAACCCACATTAATCGGAATACCAAAACGAAAAACAAAACCGCAACGAACTTGTGCACCAGCCTAATACATCTACATCACTACATGATTACAATGCAGTTCACAATTAATTGCCTGGCAGAGGGTTCATCGAACCACCTTCAAGCTATTTCTCTACCGCTCCACTCACGAACGGAGCATGAAAAAAAAGAAACACTTAAATCTTCCTGTGCGAGCTCTGATTTCTGTTATTTTATTGTGATGATCATTTCTCAGTATGCACGTGGGCGCCAACAAAATATTTTCGCATTCGCAGGAGAAAGATGGTGATTGAAATTGCACGAGAATATCCTGCCGCAACGAAAAACGCCCTGTTTTAGTGATTGCCACCCCAATTCACATATCATGTCCGTTGCACTCTCCCCCAATTTCCAGATAATTCAACCCTTTTTGAACTGTTTCAGTGTCCCCCGTCAGTTCCATCGATGCGGATCCCACACCGCACAGCAATCTACATCTACATCCACATCTGCATTTATACTCTGCAAACCACCGCAATACTCCAGAAGTGGGCGGACAAGCGTGATGCTGGTTGCCTCTTCAGTAGACCTGTAGTACTTTCTAGGTATTCTGCCAATAAATCACAGTCTTTGGTTTGGTTTGAAATATATTTAGAGCTGAAATATTTGTCTTATCGAATGATTTCTAGTGAAATACCTACATAAAAACAGAAAGTAGTTTATTTTCAGCGCACAAAGAAAACAGAAGGATTAAAATTATTTATATTTAGTAAAGAAATCTTCCTCATGAACCATGGACCTTGCCGTTGGTGGGGAGGCTTGCGTGCCTCAGCGATACAGATGGCCGTACCATAGGTGCAACCACAACGGAGGGGTATCTGTTGAGAGGCCAGACAAACGTGTGGTTCCTGAAGAGGGGCAGCAGCCTTTTCAGTAGTTGCAGGGGCAACCATCTGGATGATTGACTGACCTGGCCTTGCAACATTAACCAAAACGGCCTTGCTGTGCTGGTACTGCGAACGGCTGAAAGCAAGGGGAAACTACGGCCGTAATTTTTCCCGAGGGCATGCAGCTTTACTGTATGGATAAATGACGATGGCGTCCTCTTGGGTAAAATATTCCGGAGGTAAAATAGTCCCCCATTCGGATCTCCGGGCGTGGACCACTCAAGAGGACGTCGTTATCAGGAAAAAGAAAACTGGCGTTCTACGGATCGGAGCGCGAACGTCAGATCCCTTAACTGGGCAGGTACATTAGAAAATTTAAAAAGGGAAATGGATAGGTTAAAGTTAGATATAGTGGGAATTAGTGAAGTTCGGTGGCAGGAGGAACAAGACTTTTGGTCAGGTGAATACAGGGTTATAAACACAAAATCAAATAGGGGTAATGCAGGAGTAGGATTAATAATGAATAAAAAAAATAGGTTTGCGGGTAAGCTACTACAAACAGCATAGTGAACGCATTATTGTGGCCAAGATAGACACGAAGCCCACGCCTACTACAGTAGTAGAAGTTTATATGCCAACTAGCTCTGTAGATGATGAAGAAATGGAAGAAATGTATGATGAGATAAAAGAAATTATTCAGGTAGTGAAGGGAGACGAAAATTTAATAGTCATGGGTGACTGGAATTCGAGAGTAGGAAAAAGGAGAGAAGGAAACATAGTAGGTGAATATGGATTGGGGCTAAGAAATGAAAGAGGAAGTCGCCTGGTAGAGTTTTGCACAGAGCATAACTTAATCATAGCTAACACTTGGTTCAAGAATCATGAAAGAAGGTTGTATACATGGAAGAATCCTGGAGATACCAGAAGGTATCAGATAAATTATATAATGGCAAGACAGAGATTTAGGAACCAGCTTTTAAATTGTAAGACATTTCCAGGGGAAGATGTGGACTCTGACCACAATCTGTTGGTTATGAACTGTAGATTAAAACTAAAGAAACTGCAAAAAGGTGGGAATTTAAGGAGATGGGACCAGGATAAACTGAAAGAACCAGAGGTTGTACAAAGTTTCAGGGAGAGCATAAGGGAACAATTGACAGGAATGGGGGAAAGAAGTACAGTAGAAGAAGAATGGGTAGCTCTGAGGGATGAAGTGGTGAACGCAGCAGAGGATCAAGTAGGTTAAAAGACGAGGGCTAGTAGAACTCCTTGGGTAACAGAAGAAATACTGAATTTAATTGATGAAAGAAGAAAATATAAAAATGCAGTAAATGAGGCAGGCAAAAAGGAATACAGACGTCTCAAAAATGAGATAGAGAGGAAGTGCAAAATGGCTAAGCAGGGATGGTTAAAGGACAAATGTAAGGATGTAGAGGCTT